>NW_005054563.1:283426-294297 GCF_000277835.1 Geospiza fortis | reverse complement strand
CCCCCCAACCCCCCCCCCCAGCCAGTGAGTCACAACCACATCCCCACAAGACCCCAAACCCCAGGGGTTTTGCTCTCCCCCGTGCTCCCCCAGCAGTGTTGGGGCACCAGAACCCCCAGACAGACCTGCACCAGGTCGGGCGTGAGGCGCTTGGCCCGCAGCCACTTCTGGAAGCGCTGTGTGCGGCGCAGGGCGCGCTCCAGGCTGCAGCTCCTGGTCCTGAGCAGGGAGGTGCAGATGCGCTTGTCCGCCCGGTCGTGCTGGTACTTGGAGGTCAGGCGGGTGATGTCCACCAGCCGCCAGCTCTTGGCATCGTCCGTGTAGTTGCCCGAGTAGCTGAGCAGGGAGCTGGGGGGCAGCTTTAAATGAGAAGAAAGCCAGGTGTCAAACCTGCCAAACCAAAAGGAGAGCCCCACGGAGAGCGGGTTAAAAGCCGCACGGACACAGCGCCCGCCCCGCTGAGCTGCTCCTCCAGGCTGGCCCCTGGGGATTCCTGCCATGCCTGGCAAAGGCTGAGTCGCCCTGGCTGGGTGGCCCCAGGGTGAGCAGGCTGAAACCATCAGCTGAGGAAATGTGTTTTGGTAAAAAAGTCCTTCTTTGCTTCCCACCAGTACCATCCCTTGTCATGAATGCTGCCATGGAGTGAAGGGTAAAACACCCAGACTGGGTCTTTTGGGTAGAGGGAGGGAGGAAAGGGAGAGGGCTGCAGGGTTTTGGTTCATGAAGAATTCCTGGTGTTTTTAAATTTTCCTATTTCTAGACAAAGTGTCCCAAAAAGGAGTACTTGGCACTTTAAAGGACTCTCCTGATGTTAAAATCTCCTGACAACAAATGCAATTGGGAATATCAAAATGACCTCTTGTTTTGACATGGTGGATTTTGTCAGTGCATGGGTCTACCTGTCTCCCCCAACATCCCTGCCTGTATTTTCTCCCCCAACATCCCTGACTATTTTTCAGCCAGGATGAGTGACCTCCTTGATATCAGCAGAGTTTGGGGTGTGATGGGGGGACAGGGTGTGATGGGGGGACAGGGTGTGCGTGCCCTGGGCGTGCAGCACCTCTGTAGCCATGGAGATCTTGCACTAATTCGCTCCCCCTCCACAGGCACAGGAGGGGAGCATATGGGCTGGGTAATTGGGTAATTTTTTTTTGTTTCAGCAGCCCCCTCAGCCCTGCCCACACGCGCGTCGTGCACGCCGGAGCCGAGGAGCACGGTGCCTGCTCTGGGAGGGAGTCTGTAACCTGCTCTTGGAAAATGGCCCAACTCTGACCTTTGCTTTGGCCAACATCCTGCCCTTGCTGCCTCTGAACCCTGCTGCCCTTAGCTCTTTGTCCAAGTGCGTAGGAAAGCACGTCCTAATTTAATCTCACCATAAATTAAAGCCGGCAGCTCAGAAGTGAAACAGGAGAGGCAAGAGGTTCCCAGCAGGATTAGCCTAGCTGGAGTTTCAGACAGCTTACAAGACATTAACAAATCTGAAAGCTGAAGCTGGTCATTTCTTTCAAGTTCCATTTGGGAAATTGGCACAGAGGATTAATTTTCTATGATTTCAGGCAAATAACTGACTCAGTGACACGAGCCACCATCTGCAATCAGAAACCGATCAGATGATCCCTCCTGAAGGCAGCATCCCACTCCCTTTCCCATCACAGACCCTGTGCAGCTGAGCTCTGGGCCAGGCATAGGTGCCCAGGATGGGTGAAACCCTGGTGCTTCCCCTGCTTTGGCTTTCAACTCCTGCCATGTGCCTCCTTCCAAAAATTTACCATGGAGGATGACTAGAAGTGGGGCAACCTTGTGAGAACAGGTTGGTGGATTCCAGCATTTCAGTTGTTTGGGCATTTTGCCTGATATGAAACTGAAGATTCCCTACAATTAAAGTACCTGACATGATAATAAACACTTTGTTTGGGTTTGGGTTTTTTGTTTTGATGGATTTGTTGGTGTTTTGTTTAGGTTTTTTGGTTTTGGTCTAGGATTTTGAGCTAGGATTAAAGAAAAGAGAATAATTGCTGTGCCTCACTGTGATTGTTGTGCATCAGGACCCCTCCCAGTGCCTAATCTGCAAAGTGGGCACAGTGTGCCAGGCACGTACTGGGAAGAGATGGCTCTGGGCTTTTTCTTTCTTTCTTTCTTTCTTTCTTTCTTTCTTTCTTTCTTTCTTTCTTTCTTTCTTTCTTTCTTTCTTTCTTTCTTTCTTTCTTTCTTTCTTTCTTTCTTTCTTTCTTTCTTTCTTTCTTTCTTTCTTTCTTTCTTTCTTTCTTTCTTTCTTTCTTTCTTTCTTTCTTTCTTTCTTTCTTTCTTTCTTTCTTTCTTTCTTTCTTTCTTTCTTTCTTTCTTTCTTTCTTTCTTTCTTTCTTTCTTTCTTTCTTTCTTTCTTTCTTTCTTTCTTTCTTTCTTTCTTTCTTTCTTTCTTTCTTTCTTTCTTTCTTTCTTTCTTTCTTTCTTTCTTTCTTTCTTTCTTTCTTTCTTTCTTTCTTTCTTTCCTTTTTTTTAGTTAAGCACAAATATGCCTTGTGACTTGACTCAAGCTTGTGTGTTCAGGGGAGCTCCTATGAGGCAGAGAGCAGGAAAGTGCCACCTCTGGTGTGCAAGCAGCACATGGATGTGTGAAATGCAGGGCTGAGCATTCATTTGAGGGTGGATGGAGTGATTCCCTCTGCAGATCTCTGGGGGGAGAACCACCCTGGCCTGGGAACCCGCCATGGGCTGCAGCAAGTCTGTATTTGGCATCATTTCTGGGCAGCACAGTGCTGGCCTGGCACATTTGCTGGATACTTTCAGGATTCATCATCAAGTTGTGCTGTAACCGCTCCCTCTCGTACAGAGCTTTTTAGCTAAGGGCCAGCAAATCCTCTAAGACCTTCAGTAAAAATCTATGCAAATAAGTGAGTCATAGATTACAGATTTTAGATGAACCCAGAACTAAATGCTGAAGAAACCCAAATTAGTTTTCCTTTGTTTTTTCCCTGAATGAAATGAAGTATTTTGTTTCAACCAAAATAATTTTGCTTGCATTTGGAATTTCTTTTTTTTTTTTTAAAGTAAGCTAAGTCTTAAAACAAAAAAATTAACAAAATGGCCTATAAGCCCCCTTCTAAATGAATCATTCCAGTTTTTTCAGTCTTCTTTCCCATTATTTTTGGACAAAGCTCAGGACCAGCATTGGCACAAGTCTTTGAATAGTTTTGGTTGGCTCAGTTCTGCAGTATTTTGAAAATCTAATATTTTACAAAAACTTCCACTGCACTCTGCTCTCAGTACAGTTGGTAGACAGGCTTGGTGTCCTCATTTACAGATGGATAAAGTTGGGCAAAGATAAGGGAAGTATAGAACATTAGAGCACAAGATGAGTCACCAGCTGTTCTGGGAACAAAACTCACATCTTCTCACTGTGAACGCATGTCAGAGCTCCCAGAAATGATGGAGAATTAATGAAGCATGTTCCAATGTGAATTAGCACAGAGAAGCCCAAGCGCCATCCACCTTTGCGAACACGTGAAAAGGTACGAGGGCGGATCAAAGAGTGTAAGCACCACTGAAATTTCCCCAGTTTCAGCTCCCACTTGCCAAAAAATAATCCCAGTTTTTCAAGAAATCAAGTGGGAGAAAAGGTTTTACCCATGCAAGGAAAGCCTGAAGCTGAGTGAGTGCTCAGGAGAACATTTTTAAGTTCCCCTTCCCAAAGCGCTCACAGCAGAACTTCACGTTATCACTTACGTGTGGGAAGCCAGCTGCAGGCTGGTGGGAGAGAAAAAGAACTGTCTGGCTTAGGGAGCCACTCTGTGTCCCCTGAGGCAGGAGAATTGTGCTCCCACATGTTTGTGGCTCTGCACTCCTGGAGCCCAGTGGGACCCTCTGCATGCCTGCACCCCGTTCCCGCTGTCCCCTGGAGGAAATCCAGCACGGGGCCCTCCTGCCTTGGCTCACGTAGCACCTCTCCCCCACAGCCCACTGTGCAGCTGGAACCCCGCAGCCAGAGGCACTTCTGCTATCTTTGGCAGGGCTGAGGGAACCTGCATGGCCCCAGCTTCCCCAGTGGCCAAGTGGGAGTAACCAGGAGGGAGCTGCTTTGTACCTGGCTGCAGTTCCCTAAAAGCCATGCACAGGTGAGCAGGGATGCAGCAGGTTGGGGCAGCTGTGGTGCCATCCTGCTGCAAGGCATAAAATGTAGAGCAGACCCTACCCTGGATGCACCCCTGGTCCCTGCAGACCCACACCAGCCCGGCAGCCAGCTGAGCATGCTGGGCTGATTGCAAATCCACGCTGCATTTTGGGACAGGAATCCAGGCTGGGCTGGGAGAAACCCAGCACTCAGCCCTGTGCTCCTCACTCACTGCATTTTGGGAATCCAGGCTGGGCTGGGAGAAGCCCAGCAATCACCCCTGTGCTCCTCACTCACTTCTCACTCTGACACTGTGGATGTGGAAAGCAAAAGGGCAAAGTGACAAGGAGTGGGACCCCCAGTGTGCAACAGCAAGGAGTGCTCTGGCTCAGCAAAGCCACAAGCTGCCTTTTTCCAGCGGCAGTGGAAGGATGGATGTCTGGTATTACAAGTCCATCCCAGAGAAACCATTATGGTTTTACTATGCTGCGTTTTATAGGATAGTTTAAGATAAAAATGGTGATTTGTCTAATACTATACTACTTACATTATAGCATTAAAAATACAATTTTACTATAATAATTTCTTCTCCCCCAGGCTTTTATATCTATAAAAGAAAGTGCATATGGCTCTATAAATCATATCAGACCCAATAAACCCTTCCTCTGCCAAGCACTGCCTTTGACTTTTTCCTCAAATTCAAGTGGCAACATTTTCCCTGCTGTCATCAGATACGCTCTGCTTTTGAGCCTAAAAATGATTGGATTGGTCCAATGACCACTTGGACAGTGTGTGTCTCATCAACAGCGAGGCAGATGCAATTTCTGCCTTCAAGTTCTCACACAAATCTCCCCAAAATGTACCAGTCATTTGGCTGCGTGCTATTTTCAAGCGTGTGGGTAACCTCATGTGCAGAAGTCCTCATCCCTCAGGCAGGTTTAGATCCCTTTTGATCTTAGTTAAAACGTGAAATTCTGCACATTCACGTTGTTGCACCTGGTACGGAATTATACAGCATGTTTGTATGTTTGTAGTTAACATACCCTGTTGGGAGCATACAAAGCTAAACCCCCTTTTGCCTTTAGTCAGTTGCTCATAATGAAATACTTCCAGTAAATCTAAACAGGCTGATTTCTTCCTTCACTCTTCCCTTCCCCCATTGCTGCCTTGAGTTTTTTTCAGAGCCCATTTCTAGACAGACATTTGTGCCTTTTACTCCTGCTTTCAAGTTATCATTTAGGGCTGAAGTCTGATCATGTTTTCATTGCTTTAAAAGAAAAGAGACAAAGCATGAACTCACAGGCATTAATTAAAACACTAAGTGCTGTAATGGCAGCTGGGTGCTAAGCTGCTCTTTGCATTGTTGCTCATGAAAATACTTGGAAATTCTAACAGGCAGCTTTCAAATTACTATACAGAAGGCTTTAAAAAGTTACTCTGCTGAGTTTCTGACCTTATCTCCTCTTTAAAGAACTTCTTGCATATGGATGTCCCAATGCAGGCGTTGCATTTATCAAGTCCCAGGAAAGTCCGGCCAAAACTGTAGCTGGGTTTGACGTGGGGCACAGACGGAGAAGCTGCTGCTGCTGCTGCTGTGGAAGGGTTACAGCCCAGAGCCAAAACCAGGAGCAGCATCAATGGATCTGCAGCTCTGGAGCAAAGGCAGCATATCCAGCGCCCCATCTACAGTAGTGGAGAGCTCTCTGCTTTTTTGCAAGTTGTCCCTCTCTAGGATTTCAGTCTCTTTTTGGATGACTTCAGCCTGCAGCGGTGAGCCCCGAAACACAGCCGGACACTCTGGGTGCAGGAGACACTGCTGCAGTCCCCATCCTGCCAGCTGGTCACTGGCTCTATTGGCTTGAGGTTTGGGTGGGAAAGATATGCTGTAGGGTGGGGAGAAGGAAATACATGGAGGATGCAGATAACTTGGGTTGCCATGGTTATCTTTCCTCTCCTTGTTGCAGCTGCTTTGGCCCCTGCTGACCCTCCCATCAGCCGACTTGGGAAACAGCACCAAGAAGTGCTCATCTGCTCTTGGGGCAGACAAATGAAGGATATCCTGTCGCTGGAGAAAAGGGCACATGTGGGACACTTAGTAAAAAAACTGATTTGGGAGGAGTAGTAGCATGGCAGAAATGCACATTTTACCAGAAGCCAGACCTTTGGTGTTGCTTTACTCCTGGAGATTTGTGGTGGTGCATGACATGACTTCTTGGATGCTTCCTTGACCCTTCTCTTGAAAGGCTGTCAGGTGGAATCATCACTATTCTGTTTCTTGAAGACAGCATTGTTTAGCAGTGGTTGCTAAAAAAAGGAAAGCAGGATAGCCTGCAGCTTTCCCAAAATTCCCAGCTGATAGAGCAGCCTGACCTCTACACCCCTCTTGGAAAATGAGGCTTTCAGCAAGACTTGTGTGCTTTGGAATGTCTTTTCTTGATGGTCCTGGCACTGGAAAGAAGCTAGAGAAAGGGATGGGGGTGAACTCAGGAGAATGTCAGAGGTTTCAAATAGACTTGGAGATTACTGTGATCACACCAAAAGCTGCTCTTGTTAGGACAAAGACTTGGAAGTTATAGAAACTGGAAGTTTCCATAAACTGGAAGTTATGGAAACCCATGCTGGCCTGGGTACTGGGGACTATGCCAGGAGATCTGGCAGGATGCTGCTCAGGGCCAGGGAAGCACACCTTGAAGGAGCTGTGCTGGCACTGGGCCTGGGTCCTCTCCATCCCCAGCTGCTGTGTTTTCAGTGACACAGGAGACTCTCCTGGGCCATATCTCACCATGGGAGCAGGGAGGAGCAGTCTGAGCCTTTGGAGACTTCTTATCCCTCCAGCTGGATTACTTGCATCAAGTGGCCAAGACATTTCCCAGCACATTTTTAATAGAAGAAAAGGTGCACTGTAGCCATCCTTTATTGTCCTCTCTGGTGTTTACCTGATGGGCCTAAGGGATGTGAGAGCTACAGGGATGTGTGCTGGGCTCTGTGATTACCCCTCACTCTCTGAACAAGCTGCTGGGTGATCCTGGCAGTGCAAGGCAACCATTTAAAGCACAGAAACTCCTTAGTTGTGACACTTGGGGGATCCTGGGTCTCTCCTTGGCTCCACACCCTCATGGGAGGTTGCTTCACCTCCTGGTGCATCCCTGTGCACAAAATGGAGATGGTGAGGTTTGGGGTTTGTCTAGAAGGTACAGCACTGACAGAGGAAGATAACAATGCCTTCTGAGAAGAAAGGAGGATATCATGAACCCTGCAGAAGCTGCAAAGCAGAGGGGCTGGGCAGTGCTAATACACCAGCAAGTGCATTCAGCACAACGCTGCATTGAGCCATCATCACATTTGGCCTAACACTCCAAGGTAAAGCTCTTTGAGACATATTGGTGGAAACAGACAGAACCAGAGCTAAACAAATATTAGCTGTGTCCCACTTCCAGAAGTTTATCCCTGGTCTTTTCTATTGCTGGTACATTGTTCCTCTCCCCTCTGCAGGAATCAGCCCTGCCCACAGTTTCCTGCCAGTAGCTCTGCAAATTTGGCCATGCCCACATTGCTCCCTGCCCAGCTCTTCCCTGGATGGTACCAAAATTACACACCAGCAATCTGTCTTTATCTTCATTACGTAATGCATAAACCACGTACCCTTCAGTTTCTTTACTAATTCAGTTGCCTCCCTTCTGTCTCCTGTCCTGTGCTGTGATTTTAAGAGCAGGCACGCCAAGGCTTCCATCTCCTGGTGCCCCAGCCTCTGCTGCCCCAGGGAAAGGCTTCAGCCTCTGGGGGTGGTAATTGAGCCTTTCTCAATGCAAACCCCAGGGTCTGGCACAAAACCCAATGCATGGGCAGTGGGCTTTCTGTGCTATTAAAGATGCCTCAATGTCTGTGTTGTTCTTGCTCTTTTGTGTAGTTCAGACACATGTAAAGCAATGTTTATGTCTCCCTAGGAACAGCACGTGTAAGGGTGCTTTTGTACAGTGTATCACGCCTGCATTACCTTGAAGCGTTATAAAAGCAACTTTTTATTCAAAGAATGGGGGAGCAGGTCCATCGTGACCACCTCAGGCTTGTTGCTGGCATTTGCATTTACCCCCAGGGTCTGAGCTCCCTCCTTCCCTCAAACATTTCTGCTCAGGCTGGGCAGTCCCTGAGCACAGATGATGTGTGTAGGAAACATTCATGCTCACAGCACTGGAAAACCAAAGCTTAAAAATGAGTAGATGTATATCTGAACTAGCCAGAGAGGCAGGTGAGAAACCACAGCTTGGTGAGTGTTGTGTTTGCGTTTGTTTTCCTTTCCTTCTGGTGACACGGTGGTACAGAGCTGTTGTGGTCAGGTGGAGAGCAGCCAGGTCTGCAGGAGCCTTGCAGATCTTCTCCTTGTGCCAGGATGTGGGATTTTCAGGGCATGGATCACCTTGGTGTCTGCTGGAAGCAAGGGCTGGCCCTAACAACCCCATGGAACCTTCACAAAACATGCAACAAGAGAGACTCCTATGTAACACTTGTGAGAACATGGCCCTAACAGAAAAGCCTTGTTAGTGTTCTAGAAGTTATAATTTCTAACAATTTCTAAAAAGGATCAATATGAATGTACTGCTCTATTGAGTCAGAGCTACTGCAGAAAAGCTTTTGGAGTGGTTTCTACCAACAGAGATAAAAGTTTTTATTTAGCCTCTGATCCTTCCTTTCCCCACATGCCATGAGGGGTGTGGGAACACACCTGGAAGTACAGCCCCACTTCTGATCACAACCACGTGGGCAGAGGAGCTCCTGGGTCCCAAAACCACCCAGTTCCTGCGGGTTTGGGTGGGTATGGCTGTGATCTCCAGCTGCTCACCGAGGTGGGAGAGGGCCTGCCCTCCCTTGCTGCTGGTTCTGGAGGAGATCAGGAGAACACAAGCTGGTTTTTCCCAAGTATTCATGGGATGAAATACTTTTACTTAACCCACCTCCTGATTTCCACCCAATTCATGAATGCAATCCAGGTGTTCCTCTCTGCCTCTTTCCACTGGGACACTGGAAATGACTTTGCAGATCAGGAGACCTTTAAAATTAGTTTAAATTAAATAAATAGTTTGGGATAATCACCAATAAGCGTTTCAAAGCATCCCAGATGAAGCTGCAGAGGAGCAGAAGGTGCAGTGCTGCTGCTCCTCAGCTGACATTGCCACCAGGGTCTTTGCTGTTATTGACCTGCACCTGCTCATGGGGATTTTGCTGCTTGGCCAACCTAAACCAGCAGATTTTGGGTGTCACATCATCTCATCTTCCTCTCCAGCCCAGGTTTGCAAAAGAGCCTGCTCAGCAAGGATGGATTGCTGGGCAGGTTGCAGGAGGGCTGCATCTCACTGCCACACACAGAAAGGAAACAACAGACAGGAAAAATCAAAGTTTTGCTGGAAGAGGAGAGGCTCCTGCTCTTCCTGAGGCCCTCAGTAATCCCTGCCTGGGTCATGCTGCCTGCAGGGCCCGGATAAGACCTTGGCTGTCACACAGAGCAGCTTCACAGGACAGGGTGGAAAGCAGCTCAGGGCGTGGTGCAACCACGATTATTATTAATAGCATTTTTCATTAATCACATCCAAGATAATCATTAAACTATTGCCAAATAATCAGTACAGACTTGGTATCAAACTGCTTATCACTTCAATCCCAGTTCGGGCTGGATGTGTGGATTAATAGCTGGAGCAGCTTGACACATTTTCAATTCTTTCAAAACGAAAAATGTGACTCTGAATGCTACAAAACTCCCAGCACTTGGGAGGATGCGATCACTTCCTTCTTCTCTGTTTTCCTCCCAATTGCATGATTATGAAAGAAACATCTGTTTTGAAGCGATCTGCAACAGAAAATTTTTGTTCCAGTTGGATTTTTAATGGACAGCTTCTGTTACAGAGTCTTGTTCTCTCCAACCCTGTTTCTTTCCCTTTTTCTTTTGCTGAAAGATGAAAGAGAAAGGAAGAGGAGGAGAAAAAACTCAAGCAAACAAACCCCACTGCCCAGACTACAAATACAGACAGGAAAAGGGGCCACTGAGGTGTGGATGGTGTGAAGCTCCACAGCTGAGCTGGCAGAAAATGTTTGCACTTCAGTTCTCTTTGAGAATATTTGATGTTGTGTGTGTATGGATTTTTCTACATTTTGAACATATGAATGAATGTATTTTTCTACATTTTGAATGTATGAATTTTTCTACATTTTGAATACTAAAAGAGTGATACAAATTTGACCTTTTTTTTTGTTTCCTCACCAGGGAATAATTCTTATTCTGTGATAATCTTGGATGCAATTAATCTGAAGCAACAATAATCGAGTATATTAATTATATATAAAAATAGGTATTGTTCTGTATCTGCCGTATTTTTGGATTTTCCCTGACTCTGTTCTTCTGCTGCAGAAGAGGAAACCTGTTGTTCTTTGGGAAGTCTTTACATTCTGGTAGGCAAGCTGGAAGAAAAAGCCAGTGAGAAGAAAAGCCTCAGGCACTGCAGCCAACGCACAAGACCAGTTCTAGTTTGTGAGAGGTGAAATGTCAGTACCAAAGGCCACTGAATGCTATCAGCTGCTCTGGTGTTTCCAGCATTTATGGGAGGCCATGCCAAGCAGCAAAAACTGTGGCAGAGGATCCTGGATTTTGGTGCATCACTATCCACAGACTGAAAATGAGATGCAGGAATCTCGAGCCTAAGGGAAAATGACAGTGGAAAGAAAATTGGCTGCACAGCAGAACGGGGTGTGCTGGTCACTCCCTGCACGAAGCAGG
>NW_005054563.1:265255-283416 GCF_000277835.1 Geospiza fortis | reverse complement strand
AAGAGGCCAGGATGAGCTACTTGGGAAGGGAGCAAACTCCTCCTCAAGGAGCAGCTGGCCTTGGTGGTGACTTTGCATGGGCTCCTTGACCACTGGTACCACCAAGCAGCTCCTTAGGTCCAGTCCAGATCCAAGTGACTGCAGCTGCAACACCAGCACCTGCCTCCTGATTTTTTTTGGTGATATTGCAACAAAGAAACAAAGCATCACTTCGAGAGGAATAGTGGATTTGTCTTTACAAACAAGCTGGTAGATAAAACCAGCACTGGGAGATAAAAGAAACAATGGGAAGGGTTCCACTGATTGAGGAATGGAAAAAGATATTTGCCTTTACAAATAAAGTTTAGGTTTGTTGATAAATGAAATTAGACATTGAAAGAGGAAAGAAACAATGGGGAAGAAAAACCCCTAAATTCTGTAAGAATTAAAAATTAAAAATGAGGGTTATAAATTAGAGTGAAATCTCTGCTGTCAGGCATTCTGGGCAGTCTGTACCTCTCAAGTACCTCAGCCAATGGGGAAAGAGAGAAGGGACAAGAGGCCGGGAAGTTGGGGTAAAAAGGAGGCTGTGTCCTCCAAAAATTTGAGAGACCCCAGGGGAACGCCCCATGGCCTCTCCCTGTATTCCAATAAAGTAAAAGGACTCCTCTGTCTCATTTTTGGACATAAACCTCTGGTGTTTGTGGATTAATTTTCCTAACTTCCTACGCTAAATAAATAAATACATTTTTAAAAATCTCTTCCTATAGAAAACCAGAAATATTTTCATGTCTTACAGTTTTTCAGAGGGGAAGGACCTACCCACAATATTTTTCTTGGATATTTGCTATTTGTTCAGAATCCCAGCAGTTAAAAGGGTTAAAAATAATTCAGACCTTTTGGTCTCCTTCGGATTTTTGGTCACCTTCCTCTGGGAGGCAGAAGCAGGACAAAACATGATCTTCCAAAATAAAAATTGCATGGCAGGGAGACCCTTTTGGAATAGGCTGGCCAATCAACCAGAGCTGTTAAAAAAACCAGCCTGCTTTCCAAGACCAAAGTGAAGCACTTTTAAAATATGGGTATGTAAAGATTCCTTTTGAATTAGTTACTTGTTAAACAAAAAAAAAATCTTTAAAAAATATGCCCTGAAGGAATAAAACATGGTAGATATTTGATCCAGAGGCAGACTGCTAAGCCACAAATTTGTCAAACCACAACTTTCTTTCTAGATACCCATTGTTTGTTTGGCCCAATTTGTTTTCTGTCCATCAGACTGGAATATCTCCTTTAATCAGATGTATCATTCCAGCTGTCTGGGTGGAAGGAGAAGTATTTTGGGGGAAGTGGACCATGCTTTGAGTAACCTTGGGAGTGGTTTTAACCAAACCCAGTGCTAGGACTGGGGAATTTCAGTGTGAATTTTAACAATACAAGTGCACTTTAGGCAGTGACCTTTGTTTTTCCCACATACCAAAGGGAATATGTGCCCTATAGTCCTGAATGTTTTTGTAAGAATGCAGCTGACATTTTCCGGTGACAATTTTCCATATTCATAAACAATTTTTGATATCCAGGCATTGATTTCTGTTCATGGATCAGAGCTGGTACAGACCAGGTTCTGCTGCGTCCAGTGCAAATATGAAGAGGTTCTTTAAAACTGGCAAGTGTATTAATTGGAAGAAAAAATGAATCAAGACATGAAAAGTATTGATTTTCTTTGTATTTTTTTTTCATATCTCTTAAAACTTTGGCTTCTATTCTCTTCTGTCTATAAATTTGGTGGTTTATTATTTTGGAAACTAGATGTGTGACCTAGGCCACCTCCATTCTCTTTAGCCATCTTCTCCCACCAGCCTCCTCTTTGCATTTTAGAAGAAATAACAATCAACTGCAGGAGACTCCTCAAAAACCCCCCAGCTCTAAGCAGATTTACTATCTGTAAAACTTTTTCTACATGCAAGCCTTGGTCCAGCACTGTGAAACAGCAGAGTATGGCCATAAATTTTTTTTTTTTTGGCTTTTGGAGGACTCAGGTAGATGATTCAATGCTTCATTACATTGGGCTTTGCATGTCTGGATGCAGATTTTTTAGGCTAGGCACCAAAATCCCTGCTAACGAAGCAGGGTAAGTAAATCAATTCCTTAAACATGAGTTAATCTCAGATGAGGTTCAGCCATGAACTCAAAGAAAACCTGCATATCTCATGCTCCATGGTCAACCCCAGCCTGCCCAAACTCTGTAACACAGCCTGAAATGTTCTGGCTCCACATTAAATTTCGTGTGTTACCCAGCACCTCTGAAAGCCTGTGGCATGTGCTCTATGTGCTCTAGCACACTGCCAGACCAGGAGGGGAAAAAAAGAAAGAAAAAAGGTATGCCAAAATCTTAGTTCCAATGGGTTTTTAGCCTAAAGAAGACCATACATATCTTCAGAGGAGAAATAGTCTGAAAAACTCCAGAAAACATAGAAAGCCGTAGGCAAGAAGTGCCTTTTCATCAAACTGCTTCTCTCCATTGCCACTATATTTCTTCTGCCTTTAACCTCCCTGGGGGACAATCATGCACGTCACCCTCCCTTACATCACACACTTCTTTTTCTTCAGCATCCTCAAAGCAAACTGGAGATTACTTTGAAGATTGGTGTTAGGGAATGAAGTGCAGACACACGCTGACATGCAAACACCTGCACAGGCTCCTGAAGGCATCTGTGCTGCTCCTCCTTGCATTTCTGGCAACAAATTAATCTAGAAGCGGAAAAGCAAGAAAGGGTTAATTAAAAAAAAACAAAAACAAAAACAAAAAACCAACAAACTTTGCCTTGTTTGCAGTGATTTTGCATCAGTTTCCATGGAAATGGAAGTAGAACAAGCCAAGAGCAGTGGTGTAGCCAACTTCAGCTGCTGGCTTCTAGTTCTTGCTCCTGTTTCCATGGAAATAGATGCCAAATCAGCAAAAAATAAGGTAACTTGTTTTAAGATAGTAGAGTTTTAAAGGCTTGTCCTTATTTAACCTCAGTCAGGAAGATAGCTGGTGAGGGGAGGCAGCCAGCCTCTGAAAACTTTCAGAGGCTCTTTCAGCAGCTGACTGCTTGTTGAACTCTGCAGAGAGTGAGCTCACAGGGCAGCCACCAACCTTCAGAAATATTCTGCAACTTTCCTGCACTTTGTAAACAGAATGCATTTTCCTCTTGGCATGGAGAGTCACAGCAGCCCGTGGGAGCCCGAGCTAACACCTCTTTGCAAGGCACCCTGCAAGTGCCTCCCTGGGCTGCCTTTGCCTCCCAGAGCTCAGAAATGGATGTGCTTTTCCCGGCTGCAATATGCAAACGACTCCCATTCCAAAAGCAAAACGTTCTGTTTCTACCTATGGAGAGAGAAGCAAAGGATCCTTAGCTGGGGGAATTCCTGGCAGTGTTTTACAACAAACACCCAACTTTCTTTTTTTCCTGATCCACGAGGGCAAAATTTCACTGAGATAAAAGAAGCTGGCCATAGCCTTGCTTATAGCAAAATGTGGATGGGAAAGCAGAACTGAATCTAACCAGGAAAAAAGAAATCTGCTGTAATTTCAAGAACTGAAATTTCATCCAAAGCTCATTTCATTAAAACAAACTTTAATAGAAAGCTGTTTCAAGGTTGGCTTTTGATCCTTAGCTCTTGCTGTGATGGAACTGTCTGTGGGGAAGAGAATTTCTTCGTGGGAAGTTGTGTGAAGACAGAGGTGAGAATCCCATCCTAGGCCCCATTGTTCTTTTAATTGCTCTTGAATTGTGATTGTTGCCAGCCATCCTCCACCTCTCTTTCCCCACAGCCCCTTTGCTTATGTGCTCCTTAGGCATCTCTTTATGAGCTGCAAAAACACCCTAAGACAAGGGATCACATCACAGGCCACTCGTGGGCCCCTTTTTTGGTAGCAGAACATATCTGGAAGCCATAAGTGTGGGTATATGTTTAAAAAAAAATTCTTGGCTGGCATTTGTGGCAAAGTAAATGCAATTCTAATGAGGCATTCCTTCATTTGCAGCATTACATTTTTGCTTTTAGGGACATAAAATCTGTTCTTGCAAGGGCACGTGCTTTGCTTCACACACGAAGAATATTCCCTTGGGCTGCTGGGTGAGTAAATAAATGAAAAGTGCAGGCCAAACTAATTTTAAAGAAGGGAATCAGGTCTAGACTGGGGCCTCGCCATTGTTAATTTTAGGTATTACAAGGAATGTGCTCATTTTCTGACTGGTTTCTCTGGATCTTCTTTGAAGAAAACCCAAGAAACATTAAGCCCTTCAAGAAATTGCCAAAAAAGATAGAGTTTTTTTGCATAACAAGCACTTAAATACACGGGAGGTTTTTTTCTTTTCCTTTTTGACAGCACACATTGTCTTAAAAGTCATGGAACTTTCTCCAATTGCTCTATCAGACATTTATTGCTGCTGTTGCTGCTGTGATGTGATTTCTCTGTAGCTGTTTTTGAGCTATTGAGATCCTGTTTGAGGAGGGCAACCCAGGGCTGTGTTACTTATGATCCTCCAGGACACTTCACTAACATTTCCCCTGGAAAAGCTTTGGCCTTTTCTGTAATGGCAAAAAAAAAACAAAACAAAAAAAAAAAAACAAAAAAAAAAAACAAAAAAACAACAAATCAGGGAAGGAATGGAAAGTACACATTTCAAGGGGGCATGTGGGAGGTGGAGCTGAGAGCAGCACTGCTCCCCAGGTGTTTGTAATTCAGCTTTCGGTGTACTTTTTGGACTCTCCACTACGCAACAGTTCATCATCCTCTTCCAGGAGGCTTCCAGGCCTCCAGGTCAGTAACTTGCATGAACGTCATCCCCTCCAGCTCTCCATGGTTAAATCATCACTCCAGGAGGAAAACCAGGAGCTATCTGCCAACTCTTCTGCAAGCAGCTCAAAGCACCATGGCACAGCTGAAAGGATCATGAGAACAAGCTAGAGAACAACAGGCTGTGGAGCCAAAACTGAGATCAAGCAAAAAAAAAAAAAAAAAAAAAAAGAGAGAACAAGGTCTGACATGAGGTGTGTGCAGCAAAAAAATGACACACGTGCACTTTTCTGTGAGTTTCATAATGCTGATAAATCCCTGGAGTGTGCTGACAGCTCTGTCCTGGAAATCCAGCTCTTCCAGCCCTCCCAGCCCTGATGCTGGCGTCCCCAGGAGGCTGCGGCAGGTGGGCACAGAACAAGGTGTGGCAGGAGGGGTGGAGGGTTCCAAGCAAGCACAGGCTGTCCTCCGCTCTTTCTGTGAAGTGACTGCTCCCAGAGCACAGGCTGCTCCCATCAGGAGGGAAAATCTCATGGAGGAGTGGAGCAGCAGCCACCAGGTGCAGGGAAATGTCACCCTGGGGAACTCCTTCTCTGGGCTCTGGTCAACAGTCAGTGTACATGGTGCCTTGGTTTGGAAAGACAGGAGTCTGCTAAGGAAGGCAGGAGCCTCCCCTGAAATGGAGAATGTAAACCCTCCCCACCCCTCCGAATTGCTGTAAATTTTAAATTAAGGGGCTCTCAGGCAAAAATATGGGAGCAGGAAATAACGGTTCTTTAATATGGGAAGGAAATAAAAGGATAAAATAAACAATGCAGTCCACTAGAACAACACTGACAGAGTCAGAACTCAACCTGACACCCTGCGGGTCAGGGTGTTGGTGGCAGCCCAATTGGAATTGTGGCTGCAGTCCTCCTGGAGTATCAGGGGTGGTTCTGTTGGAGCAAGGGGGTCCTGTAGAGAAGGATGTATTCTTCCTCTGAAGATCCAGTGGAGGAAGAGGCAGCTGCTGTTCCTCTGGGGAATCCAGTGGAGAAAGCCGTGCTGGTGTCTCAAAACCTCTGGATTATATCCAGGCAGCAATGCTTGGCTCCTCCCTCTGGGCTCACATCTCCCAGTGGGATGCTGTAGTTCTTCTCAGCCATGCAGTGACATTCAATAGCTGTTATCAGCAGATGTCCCCTCCCGAGGGAGGAGTGATTGTGGTCACTCAAAGAGAGAGATAAGGCAAACTGCCCACTTGACAAAGGTAATCTGCCATACAGATGGTAATTGGAAACATCTTGCCTTGCAGTCTGGAACACATGGAAACCTCCTCCCAGAGACACCTGGCAAAGCTGGGTGGTGATGGAATTACTTGTAAAACCACAATCACTCCATCCCTGCTGGTTCCCTGTGCTGGACAGGGGGAGGTGGACAGACAGATTGCTGCTGCCTCCTGGGTCTGACACCCCAGGGTGCTCCTGTCCTGATCCCTGAGCTTGGCAGGACATCCTTTCTTCCTGGCTCTAGTCTCAGGTTATCATCCATCTCAATTCCAGCTCCATCTCCAGGATCCTCCTTGCTCTCCCAGCTGTTTGGGGAGGCCAGGGTGGACAGGCACGACACCTTGAGCTGTGAGAGCCCCTTCTTTTGGGGAGGCCAGGGTGGACAGGCACAACACCTTGCAGCTGAGACACAGGGCGAGCAAAGAGCAAATGTGAGCAGTGAAGCAGCACAACTGCTTTGCTCCAGAGCTCAGTGTTGGCTGGGATGTGACCTTTGCCCAGCCATCTCAGGGACTCTTAATGCTTGGGAGTTTTCTCAGTGTCTGCAAAATTTCTTAGGTTAGTTTAAAGTCTAATTTGTCCTTCAATCACAGAATCATGTCATTTTTTTTTCTCCTCCTTCATCCGTGACTAGATAAGGCTGCTTTGTATATGGCTTGCATTATGTACCTGTACAGATTTCTTTATTTTATTTTATTGTTTGTACTAATGATTTTAATCATGGAGGTTTTTGCTTTGGAAATGGAAGGCCTGTAGCTTTCACAGCACAGATGGGAGATAAAAGCACTATAATCACAGAGTGCGATCAATGAGACTTTTTCCAGGAAGATGCTAAAGGCATTATTTGGCATTAACAAAGAAAGGGATAATTAGAAAATAGGCAGAGAAGCCTTTATTCCTGTAATTAATTTCAAAGTTGGAAGTTCCCTAGTGCTTTTCTGTTCAAAAGTGACAGCATATGAGCCATTGTAAAGGAGATGTGTATTAATCATAAATCAGAAACAGGGATGAAATTGAAACCTGTGTTTCCACTGACTTTAAAAAGAAAAAGCTGCTGACTGGAGTTAATGTGTATTCTGACTGTATGTGAAGAAAAAAAACAAATCTAAATAGTTATTGACACATTTCATGAAAGCAAGAGGAAGATGTAGCCAAACGTGGTTTCCTGGGAGACTGGGCAGTCCTCTCCAGAGTAAAAATAATGCTCAGGAGTCACTTTGATAGCTTGAGGCTGTGCCTATGTTTGCAGCTGCTTTTTTTTTTCTGCACTAATTTTCTACAATTGCTCTCAGCCCCACTGAGGGCCACAGTGATGGGAGAAGTATTCAGCAAACTTCTGCCTCCCTCCTTTTTGCCACTGTCAAAACTGTTTCTGACTGAGAAATAAGAAATAAGAAATAAGTGGCTCTGCTTTAGGAACGCCAGCAGCCACAGCCGTCTTGCTTACAGCCTTCTCCCATCTGGATCTTCAGATTTAACAGGCAAACTGAACATCTTCCCCCAGGGTAAGATTAAAAATTAGCAAAGGAAAAAGGCATGCGGAACTTTCTGTGTGGTTTTTTCCCATTCTGTCCCCTAGTCCATGGCTGCTGTCCCAATCATCACGTCCTCAGGTGAGACATGAATTGGTGCAAAGTGTCCAGCTGGTGAAGGCACCAGCCTTGCTACAAGAGGTGAGGCTGGAGACCTCCAGCACTGATGGTTTTTACTCAGAAACAAGAGTAAAGACAGCTGATGTTGCAAACAGAGCCACATATTTATTTTTTATTTAATTTTTTTTATATGGACAGCTTTACAATTTGGTGTTTTTTTATTTCAGTCTGGGTTGAACTAATATTGTTGGCTTTGTATCATGGCTGGCTTGGCTGATGACAGGTGTAGGTGAGCATAACACTCATGGTGCCTCCTCATACCATGAGGAACTCACAGCCTACACACACTTGCAAACTCCTATTTGTGTAATTTTGGGGTTGACTCCAGAACAATTGTTCAGTCAGCTGCACTGTAGCATATATGTATTTATACATACCATCATCCACATGGCAAAATTTTGCATGTGCACACACACACACACAGCACACACAGACACACTCTTTGTAATGATTTTCTCACTTATTTGCTCACAAGGTTGGTTAGGTCTCTTCACTTATATTCCCCTCCAGCTTTCTCTAAGTCTAGACCTGCAGGCAGGGGAACCTAGCATTTTACTTTACAACAGGATCAAAAAAAAAAATTGCATAAAGGTAAGAGGATTACATACAGGTTCTAGATGGTTTTATTTTTTCAGAGTTCATTCAAGGACAATCCTCCTTTTAGGTCCCATTCCTAAAGTTTCTTTGCTTAAAGCAGAAAAATATGTACATAAGCTTATCACAGAGCTATACCCAGCATTTCACAATGTGCAGTTGGCATTTGCTGGTGGCAGCACTGGTGGAGCTCTCTGTGTTTCCCAATGCATGGAGAGAGTGTTTGAAACAACAGTTTTCTTTTCTATTACTTGTTAATTTCCATATTCTCCTCTCATTGCATGAGCTCCAAGCTCTCAAGCAAGTGATGCTATTTAAGTTCTCCTGGAAATACTTCTTACACATGCAGGAATAGAAAAAAATGATCTGCATGTCCCTGGCAGAAATATCTTCTGAAACCGCTAATGGTTTTCTTACCTCACAGCTATATCCAGGGAATGTTCCTGCATTTACCACTCCAAATCACTGCAGAGAGGGCTTAACTCAAGCTGTTCTTCTCCTTCCAATGAAATGATTTTCTCCTGATGTGTGTCCTTCAGTCCCATTTTTGAACATAACCTGGGAAAATCACCCCAATCACTGTCAGAAGTTAGTTTTTGGCCAGTGGTTGTAAAGCAAATCTTCTTTTTCTTTTATCCATTTATCTCTTCAGAGAAAAAAGTTTATTAATTTTGATAGAAAAAACGATAAAGTTTTAATTGTATGAATAATTTTAGAAGGTAGCACTAATTACTTTTGATTTATAATTAAAAATCAAGTTTGTAGAAAGGCATACACATGAATGTCAAATATCTAAAAGATCTTAAGAAGGTACAGAATAAGACAAAGGAAAAAGGCTCCAAAATTACAATTTTCCAGAACATTAAGATTTCATACTAACACAGGCACAAACACTTGCTTAGAATACAACCTAAAGATGTGACAGGACACAATGTCATCCTTTTCCAGCCCACATAAGATATGTTATGATGCACTGCAATGACTGCAAAACAAAAAAAACTTTGAAGATAACTTAGTAATACCTTGATTAATGCAAATTTTATGAAACATTCAAAAGGATGTTAACATGTACTCAAATTTCATCCCTCGTTGGCAAATGTAAATGTAACATTTGGCTAAATAATTGTCAAAATTTCCACATTCAAAACCTTTCAGTAGCTGATTAGACTGCGGAATTAACTTTTGTGTAAATCTTCCTGAACCTTTTGATTAGCTTCCCAATTGTCACTGGGAATTTTTAATAAAAATTACAGCAGCAGGCTTAAAATTATTTGAACATGCCTAGAGCTAAGAGCCAACTAAATTGAAATCTTTTTAGTTATTGGAGTATTCCTGCTCTTCGCTCCTCTAGAAGACAGAGCAACATTTTAGCTTGTCCTAGAAAGGAGTCCAGCTTGACTGCAGGCAATTCCAGCCTGTGAAGAGACCCAAAATAGACACCTGGCTCATTCCCAAGCCATAGTTTCCAAGTGAACCAGCTCCCAGCTCAGTCTCTCAGAGATCTCTCACTCACACAGAGACAGACTCTGCCACGCCATTCATACTCAGCAGTGTGTTAGTCCTCAATTAATAACACAGGCTACACCCAGAGTCAGGCATTTATTCTCTGTGAATAGGTTTAACACAACCTAGATCTCCAAAATGGCCTCTCTTTGTGGAGACAGACCTCATTTGCTGTAACCCCTCAGCTGTGGCTGTCCTATTTAGGCTCTGTTGGACTACTAAAAAATCCTCTCTTTCAGCCCAAGTCACCCCTGGCCAGCAGCACAAGGAGATCTATGTGGGATTCACAGCCCATGGGCTGTCCCAAGGTGCTCCCAACCCCATCCAGAACATCTGACACATCTTTGCCAACTGTTGGCAAGGTGGTTTGGACTTCCGAGCAAGAAAAAAAAATAATTTAAATTCGTGGTTTTCTTTACTGTGAAAGGGAAATTAGTTCCTTACCCACTCCTCCTTCCAGACTGGGATATGACTCAGATCCTGATAGTTTAAGGATGATCAGAGCCGATGCTGGATTTCTTTTGTGAGATGTGTCGTAGCTGTACTAAACGCTGAGGATAAAATTACCTTCTGCTGCAGTCTGCTGCTGCTGCTGGAAAACAAGCAGGACTTCTTCCTGTAGCTGGAGGTAGATTGCTTTTCATCTGGACTTCAGTCAAATTCACAGTTTTAAGACATCCCATCGAATGCAATCTAAAATTCACATAAAAATACCAAAAGGAGCATACTTGTGCAACTTTGTCAGTGCTGATAACTGGGGGATTGTCACCATGATATTTTATGAAAAATCCCTTTGCCAGGATTTTTCTCCTGAGAAGCCTCAGAAAAGAAATGTAAACAATAATTATCTGATTGCTTGGAATGTGGTTTGGAGGTTGCTTACCAACAGGTGCATCTGTGATTGGTTCCATGTGAATTGTTTTTACTTAATGACCAATGCCAGTCCAGCTGTGTCGGGACTCTGGTCAGTCATGGGTTTTTATTATTCATTCTTGTCTAGCTTTCTGATGTCTCCTTTCTCTTTCTTTAGTATATTTTTAGTGTATCAATATAATATAATATGATATAATATAATATGATATAATATAACATGATATAATGTGACATGATATAATATGATATAATATAATATAATATAACATAACATAACATAACATAACATAACATAACATAACATAACATAACATAATATAATATAATATAACATAACATAACATAACATAACATAACATAATATAATATAATATAATATAATATCAGCCTTATGAGAACTTGGAGTAAATTCTTATCTCTCACCTCATCCTGGGGGCCCTGAACACCACGACAATTGGTGACCACAGGGGATGTACATCATGGGCAATCCTTTCAGAAAGACTTGCATTTCTGCTCGGCTTCCAAATGAAAAATATCACAAGGAAACACAGGGTTATTTGTGGTGCTAACAATGCATATTTTTGAGGGTCTCTGGTTTCCTGTGGTGCCTCATCCTTAGGGCACTTCATTGTGAATGTGCTGGCACACATCCTTTTCCCAAGCCCAAAGCCACCTGGCAGCTACAGCAGGAAGAATCAAAAGCAACATCCCACTTTCAACAGTAAATTCTCAACCTATGCACGATTTGTTGTAGCAATCTACCCATTTGCTCTCCTGCAGGGATAAATTTCTGGTGTCTGGACTGTGCTGTGGAAGAAGAAAGATTTCATAATAACCCCATAGCTGATACTCCAAAGCATGAAGGTTTCTGCTTTATTTTAAAGCATGGGAATATCTAAAGCAATATTCTCCCCATGTAGACTTAAAATAGTTTTGAAAGCCGTAGTCTTATTTTCCCTCTGAATTTGCCTTTAACTTAAATTAAACATACAAATGTGCATCTTATAGAAAAAAAAAATTCCTTTTCAGTACCTGGCTTAAAATACTTTGCAAGTTCATTGATTTTTCAGAAGGCTGGAACTGAGCACAGTCTGAACAACAGGTATCTCCTGAGGCATTTCAAATAGAATATCCCAAAGCAGAGCACTCACTAGTGGTGTTTGCTTTTGAAAATCTTGACTGTGGGTGACATTTCTGTTGGCTGGATCCCTTAACTCCAGGTAATACACAGCAGAAATTAACTGCCCCTCTGTACACATGCTCGTGCCTTTTTAAAATGATATTTTAAATGTAAATAACTCCCTGAATACTCGAGGTTCAATCAGCACAAAGTCCTTATACATAGGAAGCCTCAAGATGGCACTCTTGAACTGCAGAGTTTTTCAGGGAGGCTGATTGTGAGTTTCTTGCAAGGAAAAAAAAAAAAGAGAAAGAAATGCAATTGTGAATGCAACCTGTGCAGGAAGAACTGGAGGAAATATCAAGTAGAACAGCAATATCAGACTAAGGCATGAAAACCTATCAGAGTTCACATGGCAAAATATATACTTGAAAGCATGACTTATTATACAAATTAGAGTTGATGAACCCTCCAAATTTTGTGAATAAACCCACAGTTTTTTGAAGCTTCACCCAGTTTTTTATCTTGCTCACCATCCCCTATTCACTACTTCCTTTTCTCTCCCTGAAGGTGTTTTGATGTTACCTCAGGAGTGTCCTGGGGCTGGCTGAGGTGTTGCTCTTGTTTGGTAGATGTGAGGCAGGGCCCAGTTGTGCAGGATATTTACACCAGAGGCAGGTGAATAAGGGATGGTGAGCAGGAAAAAAAACCTGCTGAAACTTTGGTCTGCAGACCACAGGTAGAATTCCATGGTCTGTAGAGGTTGTGCCTCTCAGTTCCTCCTTCCATCACCGCCCTCCATGGAGCAGAGGCTCTGCTGTATCAGTGACAGGAGACCCTGATGGCTCCTTCTGGATGTTCCTGCTTCCTCCTGCAGCACAGGGATGGAGGGAGGAGGCCCCGATGTCCCCAACTTCGGAGGGGAGGGAAGGACACCTACCTGCCCGTCATTTGGAACTCACAGAACTCACCTGCTCCTGTATCACAGCATCATTCCCTGCAGGTGAGCTCCTGGGTGGGAATCCTACATGGGAATGTGTCAGCACTGCCTGGAGGGTGGACAGGGCTGCTGTGCTGTGGCTCCCAAGCAGTTCTGGAGCAGCTGGCTCCAGCCAGGCACTGTGGTGGGTGGGAACATGATGGCACCAGCAGGTCATCAGCCCTGTCCCACCGGGGAAGGGGGACCCAGGAGCTGGGAAGGAGGGCATCAGCTCCTAGGCCTCCTGGAGCCTTTCTCTTCCTCTTCATTCTCCTCTTCCTCCACGAGAGGAATTTTTATGGGAATCAGGGAAGTGCAATAGGAAGCAGCCATGGGAGGGAGGATGAAGACCCTGGTGGACCTACCCTGGCCTAGAAAGACTTTTTGGTGGTTTTCTCCCGTGGCATTTGCCTTCCCTGCCCCAGCAGTTTTCCTCAGGCGATGCTTCTCTCCCTGTTGGCCTTGGTGAGTGTCCTGGCAGGTCAGGGTCACAGCTGGCACCATCCCAGCCCAGCAGCCAGCCTGCCTTGCTGGAGCCACCACGCTGGAGCCAGCTGTGGATCTCTTACAAAATCCTCTGCTGACTCACCCTTCCCTTGCTTGCCTAAGTGAAATCATGCCTGCCTTTAAACATCTCATTGCAGCATTACATGACACATTTATCCACCTCTTTCACTGTCATGAACTGCTTCAGATAAGCAGCTGTGAGGTTTTTGGGAAAGATAATGTGGGTTTTTTCTTTGCTCCAGGGCCTCTGAAATAGGCCTTACTTCTTTTCTGCTTGCTGATATAAATACAAATCTGTTGAATCACTGAGGTTGTTCCTGGAGATGCTAGGAACTTGCTTTCTCCATCACAACGTGGACTCAGACATATCTCTCTGGGCCAGGTTTGGTTTAGGGAGCAGCATTGTGAGGATTTTCAGTTGCTGTGCCAAGATTGGAGGCATTAGTTACATGCACCCTATTCTGCAGAGCCTGTCATGCACTGAATCCATGTCCATGTCTATTAGTTACCCAAGGCAAGAGCCTGATGAGTGATGGATTTTAGAGAGGGACAGACAGGTAAGAAATGAGCAGAATTTTGCTTAGGTTGAGCCAAACAACAAAAGTTTTTCTTGGTTTGTTTGTGGGTTTTTTTTCCCTCTCTTTACTACATTTTGATCCATATGAGTTTTGAATTTTCTTTTGATTTCCTTACTTTTTGAGTCAATGTTGGTTTCGATTCTGATTCACCTGGCATTAAAAAAAAATTTGCTTTATAAAATAATACGTTAATTTTTAACTGAGAAAAACCTGTTTAAGTTTTTTATGGCCATACCAGCCACACCTGTTGAAAATAAGTTGAAGGTTCTGATTTTTCCCAAGTTTAAGAAAAAGAAAGTTGCTTTTTCTGAAGTAAAATATTTAAATCCAACTTTAAGGAAAATACTGATTTTTTTCTTTAGGAAGACCAAATTTCTAACCATGATCAATCTTATTTATTTCATCTTGTGATGATTATTAAAACGGTATTGAAACCATGCTTTGGTAAGTGATATACTGCTGTACCTTGGTTTTTCAAACACAGCCATGCTCTGGGGCAAGAAGGCAGTTTAGGACTTGCTGCTGTATCTCTCCTTGTGAGGTGCTGCATCCCTCATTTTCCTATTGCTTTCTTCTGTCATTTGAATTGCTTTGTGTGCTTGGTCCTGTGACATCTCTATAATGTTTTCTACAGCTTAAGCAGATCCTCAAAAGCACTAAAAGCTGTGTAGAACTCAAACAAATGTGCAATTCATCAGTTCAGAAAGGTACAAATAAAGACATTTAACAGGCTAGCATGTGAAAAGCATCATTTTTCTATCAACCCTGTAACCCTGGTCATTTTCAGGCCTCAAGTATTTAAATACCTCCCATTTCTTTCTGATGTGAATAAATTCAGAAATTTTTTTTCACATATAAGACCCCCCAAAAATGAAAATGATCTTTGAGCTTTATACTAGAATTTTTTACTTTCTTACCTGCAAGATGAAAACTGATGCTCCCCTCTGTCTCAGGTTGGAATACTGATTTGCAGAACTTCTCACTGGAGGACATGGTAGATATTTTTAAATCATACTTGCTCTTTAATGTGGAGAGCCATCTCTGGGAAAAGTTTGCAAGATCAGGCCCACGGTCATCATTTAGTCAAAGTGCATAATTCTTAGGTCTTTTAATCTTTTCTCATAAATCAATCCTCCAATCTCCTTAGTCGTATTTGTTGCTCGTCTCTGAATTCCTTCCAATTTTGCAATTTACATTATAATTAGAGCTTAGTGAAACTGATGAGAAAGTGATTTTTGGGGCCAATTTTTATGCTGCTTGTAAATATTCAAAATCTGGCTTTCCAGAGGCTCGCGAGAGCCCCCAAACTGCATGACAATGGCAGGGACCTGAGGAGCTCCCACTGCCGGGGCAAGGACAGATGTTTTGCCAGATTCTCCCGTTATGGCTTGCTACTAATTAGTATTCATTATCCCATTGATTTCCGTGGGACTGTAACTGCCTACAGCACAGTGAATAAGGACAGGAGGATCTGCCCCAACCGGAGCCAGGATCACCAAACCTCTCCCTGGTTTGACTGAAGGTGAGCACTGGGCACAAGCAGGGCAGGGGTTGGGACTGAGCTCTTTGGGGAAGCAAAAAGCATCAGGGAGAGATGTTTTCTGAAGGAATTCCTGTGCTGGTGGGTGACAGTGCTGGGCAAAGCACATCCCTGGGTGGTTTTGGCTGCCATGCCACGCTCTGCAGGCAGCTGGGACAAATGGTGAGAGGTTAGAGCTGGCACCCCGTGGCTGCTGTCCCTCCTGGCCCTTGGATCTGCCAGGGCTCTGCTCACCTCTGCTCCATGCAGCCACACTCTGGAAAAGTGCAGGGGCAAATCCAGAGGCACTGGAGGTGGTTTGCTGATCAGAGACCTAACTGAAGAAGATGTACAGCTGGCAGAAGAGCAGCCACTGCCAACACAGCCACCTCCCCTTCTGCTGCTGCCTGGCTGAGGGATGTCTGCCCACGGCCAGAGCTTGCCCCAGCACTGAGCAGATCCTTCCTGCTGGGGACAGAATGTGGTCACCACAAAGACCTGATGGATTTAACCTTTCTCAGCAGTACAGCCCACTGGGGTGTGTGCTTGTCCATGGCTCAGGGTAGGGCCATCTGTGACCCTTTGTAGAAGGAGCCTGGGCTGAGAGTCCTTGCTGTCCCTCTCAGATCAGCTGCCATTTATGCCTCTCAAGGGCACAGAATTGCTTTCTCATACTCTTTTTCAACCTATAGTTCTTGTTTTCTTATGTGATAGCTGCAGTGGATTGGAAATCTGCTGCACTGGCAACAGGCTGAAGACTCCTGTGAGAGTCTTAGCTCAAATGAAAGCTAGAGAAAAAACATAAGAAAATGAATAGCTGAACCCCTGCCTGCCTGTTTTCTGCCCTTGGCCATACCATCCATACTGTCCTCTTGGTTCTACCTCCTCTGAGTGCACAAATGAGAAGGCACCAGTGGATATTTTGGGGTCTCAGTCACACAGGTCAACCAGAACCTTGAAATGGAGGATATTCAGACCAGACCCTCAGAACAAATTTCTCCTGTAGGCACCTTTGTAACTGCTTCCACCAAAATAATTTCTTATTCTCTACACAAGGTGCAGAAGCTTCCAGAGATCCTCCCTCAACAGGGTAGGCATATGGAAAACAGCAGCCAAAATAATGACTGCAAAGTCAAAATTTCAGGGTTTTAAGTCCTTTAACAATTTTGTTTGACTTTCAGTAGAAAGGCTTAAATTCACAAAGCTGCTTGGCGGTGCTCTGATGAATTTAAGCAGGTGGTTTAGGATGAAGAAAGCATGAGATGGCAAATCACTCACCTCTTTTGTTATTTTTTTCCCAAAGACTAGTATTAGTACTGGTGCTTTCTGGACTGAACCAAGGTGCCATGTAAACAGCTGCAAAATTACTGGAAGCAACTTTACAAACAGCCCACATGTGCCAATTTGCTGTAGCTGTGCCTTTCTCCTGAGGGACTGTCTTAATCTCTGGAAACTGTACTTTCCCACAACAACACAAACAGGGTTGCAGGTGCTGTGGTGGGGAAGGAGAATCTCAAAAATGAGGAATTAAGGTAATCAAGGCAGATATGAGTCTGCAGAAAACCCGGGACCATAGCTCCATGACACATGAAATGTTCCTGAGGCTGATACTGAAACTCAGTGTAAATCATTGGGGTGTTCCTGTAACAGAGGAAAAGGATGATGCCAGATATCCCCATTTCAATAGCAGGCACATCTTTCCTGGTGCCACGAATTAGTAACATTTGGAAAGAGCCATGATTTTTTATTCTGTCACTTTCAGAGTCAGGAAGAGACTGAGATGCATCTTGACATTCAGGAAGAGCAGATCTGTTGGTCAGAGCTGGATCTTTCACAGGACATTATGGCTGAATTTAGCTGAGTCTCATAACCCCTCTGGTTCCACCTCTCCAGGCAGAACTGTCTGGCTCAAATCAGCCAGTCCAAAGATCACCTTAACCATAATATCAAACCCAGACTGAGAGATCTGAGCAGCTCAAACCATGACAGGACAATTTTTGCTCAAATGAACAGTCTACTGCAAATGATGCGCCACATCAGCACCCCCAGCTGGAAGCCATGTTGGTGATATGCAATATCTGAACACACCAAACACTGAAGCCTTTGGAATTATGAAAATGCTCTGGAGAAGCTCCTGGCCAGCAGCTCAAACCACAGAATCACAGAATGGTTGAGGTTGGAGGGGACATGGACATCATTTGGTCCAACCCCTCTGCTCAAGCAGGATCACTTAGACCCAGGTGTTCAGGACCATGTCCAGGCAACTTTTGAATATCTCTGGGGATGGAAGCTCCACAATATCCCTGGGCAAGCTGTGCCAGTGGTCTGCCACCCCCACAGTGAAAAAGTGTTTCCTGGTGCTGAGGCAGAACCTCCTGTGTTTGTTTGTGCCACTGCCTCTGGTCCTGTCACTGGACATCACTGAGAAGAGCCTGGCCCTGTCCTCTCTTCACCCTCCCTTTGGGTATTTATATACATTGATGAGATCCCCTCTGAGCCTTCTTATCTCCAGGCTGAACAGTCCCATCTCTCTCAGTCTTTCCCCACAGTAAAGACGCTCCAGCTCCTTAAACATCCTTGCCATGGCTTTTTGCTGAAGTCTCTCCAACACGCCCAGTTCTGAGGAGAGTGGATCACCTCCCTCCATCTGCTAGCAGTGCTTTTTCCAGCCCAGGATACCTTTATCTGCCTTTTCTGAAGGGCATGTTACTGCTTTATCTTCAACTCATTGTTCACTGAGCCCTGGGCCTTCTCTGGCCACCCTCATTCATGTCACTGACCCCCATCCCTCAGGCCAGACTGTTCA
>NW_005054563.1:262526-265245 GCF_000277835.1 Geospiza fortis | reverse complement strand
TGCTCCTGGCTGCTCATCCAGTCCACACTTTATCAATTTGATGATAAGGAGAGTGTCAAAAGCCTCACTTTAGTCTAGGCAATGTCCACTGCTCTCCCCTCACCTACCAGGCCAGTCATTTCATCACAGAAGTTCAACCATGCCTTCCCCTTGGTGAAGCCACTCTCCTGCTGACTTCCTTGTGCCTGGAAATAGTGAATGATATCATCTGCCTTACCAAGGCTGGAGGTGAGGCTGACTGACTGGAGTTCCCTGGCTGCTCCTTCTTGTACAGAAAAATAGTTGCTCAGATTTGTAAATGATCACCTTTTTTCAGGCCTAAAAATACCAGTGTTTCTAAGTGTGTTCACTGAGAACAGGAATTAGACTAACCTGTGTCAACCAAACTAATCCTGTGGGGTGTCTCTAGAATCTCCCCAGAATATAAGGCTCCTAAACAGGAAAATTCAACATCTTCTACCTGGTGTAGCTTTCAGCCCAGACACAGAGCATGGAGAGTGGGTTCAGGCAGAGAGCAGTAAATTGAAGTGGTAATGTTAGAGGGGTGGTGGAAAAGTTGCAGTAGAAACTCAGAGCTGAAAATGCTGAAAACAGCAGCATTGGCACTGAGCAAAGATGATCACTGTATCAAAGACAATCTCTGTATTTTTTTTTTCTCCCTGTGTGGTACAAGGACACCAATGCTGAAAGAATTGTCTTAAAACCAGCTTTTCAAATGACTCCCACCTTGACTAGAGAGGTGGTCCCAAGTGATTAAAAACTGCTTGCAAACTTTTGTATTCAAGTATAAAAACTGGGAACTACCCTTGCTCTCTCAACCCTTTTATGCTAAACTGAATTATTCCCAGGTATTTCACCACTTCTCACATTTTTGTTTTCTTTCTCATGGCAGACTGGTCTCTTCTGCCCTTCAGACAGCATTTATCACAGATGTGCTTACTATGTCTCATGGAGTCTTTCCACTGAGATGTGCTTGTCACAAACATCATCACAGGTTAGGAAAGAAATAATCTGGAAGGAATTTTTAAAAGCTTTTGTATACCACCCTTCAGAGGTAGGTTATTTTCTCTACGTGCTGCTTGACTCTCTCAAGGTCAGATCACCCATGTGTCCAGACGTGCTGGTTCTGGCACTGACCAGTCCCTCCCTGTCCGAGGATCGTGGGAGCTGCTTCCCCTTGCCCCAGGTCATAGTGAACTTGGTTAACTGTGGAGTTCAGAGCAGGTCAGGGGATCAGCATCTACTGCTACTGTTGGAGAAGCCAGTGTTGTTGAAATGGAGTTTAAAAGCAAGAGGACTTTTTCTCTCTCTCACGCTGTCTTGTTTTCTTTGAGTTAAAGCTCTGTTTTGTGGCTAATCAAGGGAAGGAGTAGCAGAGAGATCATCTGAACAAACAGAGCCCATTACTTGCTTTGGATGGTGACAGTGAAAATGCCTTATCTTGCTTTAGTGGCCAAGTGACCAACCCCTACTGCCCAGCCTTCAGTGCACCATGGACGAGCCACCACCGTGTGCTGCTGTGCTCAAAGCCATGGCAGAGGTCTCACCCTCACAGCTGCCTTTAGGAGAGCTCCTGTTGGGAGAGGATGAGTGTCTGTGTGTGTGTTTGGCTGCAGGCAACGAGGGAACGAGCCTGGAAGGAGCTCCTGCAGTGAACGGGGCAGTTTCTCTTTCTGGCAAAAAGTTTGGATTCTTCGCCAAAGCTTGTCACCACCTCCCAAAGCACCGGCCTGCTCTCTCTCCCATGCTGGTATTTGGCTCCTGCCTTCTTTCCTCAGCTGCTGAGAAGTTCCCCCTGGTTTTGGCAAAGGAGAGGAAGCCCTGGCCTGGGGCTTGGCACCCTCCTCAGCTGGAAGGGAAGTTGCTCAGGTGTCCAGGGTGCTTTGGATCTCCCAGCCCTGCTGCCACACACTGTGCCACACAGCTCCTCGGTTCCCATGGGAATGTGAACACCTTCTTGGGTGTTTAAATCCATTTCCTTCTGGCCAGGGCTGGTGTCTGCTCAGCTGCTCTCAGCAGCCCTTGGCCAAGAGGTGCAGGAGCGAGGCCACATTTCTCTTCACAGAGAAAAGCAAGTCACATCTTTCCAAGAATATTTTTGGGATTCACATTTTCTGAACCTCAGAGAAAGAAAACACAATTCTTATCATTTGCTGTGCCTGTGTTTGTGCAAAAATAGAACGCAATAGGGAGATGGTTCACCCAAAGTGATGGTGTTCTGTTTCCTTGGCCTATCAGGGCCAAGTGTGTGTGTGAGTCGGGACTGTTGGGTGACAGCCATGAGATTCTGTGCAGTGTGAGCAGAGTTGAGTGCTTGGGCAGATCCAGTTTAGATATAATGTAATATAGTATAGAATAATATAGTATATTAAAGCAATTAATTAGCCTTCTGATAAGATGGAGTCCTCCTCATCATTCCTCCCTGCCATGGGGGTTGTCCTGTTTCAATCCAGGAGCTGCTCAGGGGCAGAACTTGAGGGTGATGGATGAGCTCAGTGCAGGCTGGAAGTGCTGCTCAGCCCTTGGAGGCAGGGTCTGAGGGGATGGGGGAGCCACTTTGAACTCTGCAAACTGGAGGGAACATCTTTCAATGTTTAAAATATACTTAACCTTAGAAGTGTGTATTCTGAATTGTCCTGAGAATTGGATGGAGTGCTGGGTGACGTTTTTAATTCTTTAAAGTAGGAGCTACCTTGAGGTAGGGTAAGTTGTGTGTGCA
>NW_005054563.1:235823-262516 GCF_000277835.1 Geospiza fortis | reverse complement strand
AAGGACCATACATGGCCTCAGAGAATGAATATAATTTTATTAGTAAATTAAGTATTCTTCCCTTTGAAGCATGTTTTTCCTAATCTCCCTCCCCCTGTCACATTAAAGCATTGATTTTAGCTATTTCAAAACTTATGTATGCATAGATATGGACATTTTCTCTCTCCTTTTCTCCTTTTGTCATTTGGTAATACCAGAGTTACTCTGAGTGAAAATCCTCTGGGAGACATTCCAGGAGAAATGAAAGCATTTCAATCAAACCAAAAAGTGAATGCAAATCACATTTTGAACAGAGTACAGCTGTCCAGTAGAAACAATGATTTCCCTCCCTGCATGTATCTTGGAAAAACTGATCTGTGCTCATCACACAGGGATGTGGTATCAGATATTTGAAGTTACATATCGTTAGGTTGGGGTTTTTTTCCCCTTTGTTTTGTGGAGAAGAGATATTCCTCATGGAAAATTTTCAGAGGTGCGATCAATACCCAGATTGAATTGTCTGTGTTAGTTCTAAACTGCAAACCTGGAGACAGTCCATTTCTGTACTCCAGGGTGCTCTAACCAGCATCATGGCTGAATCATAATAAACATTTGATTTTCCTATCAAAAACATATGTACCCACACAAACAAACATATTTCACTCCACCTCCAGTGTCTTTGACAGCATTAAATTTAAATACCTGGGGCAATTTCTAAAGCAGATATAATGCAAAATCCATAGCCAGATCACTAGAATTCAAGTATCTAAGCCTTTTAGAAACAGAAAAAAAAGCCAAGCAACATGCAGTTGCATAAATGCTCCATTCCCTGCTTTCCTTATATTCAGAAAGAACTCATAAAAAATCCTCTGCCATCTGCTATATCCCCACCTATAAGGCACGCTTGCAAATTCTTTTGATGCGCAGATCATTACTAGGGATTAAATTTTCATACATGTATGCCAATCTCTTCTTCCCATTCTGCTTCCATGCTCCTGCCTAGGTACCAGGTGTGCCCAGTTGGTGGAGGCTGCTTTTGTGATGCTCAGTCTTGTGGGGACAGATGTGGAAGGCCACCCAGGGCTGGTGGAGATTATCACTTCCCCCAAAAAGCTTGGCTGGAGCTGATCTGCCTGCCCAGAGCAAGAGGGAGGCGGGGAATCCTGGCAGGTTCCTGCTGCTCCAGTAAAAAAGGCTTGCTTCACTTACTGTCCAATCCCCTTTCTCCTTTGTAAGAAATACACATATTAATAAGTGTAATAACTAGCTGTTAGCTGGTGTTGAATCATACTGAATCATTTACCCAAGAAAAATTACTTCTATTATGATGAGAACCTCCATTATTTGGACCAGCCTCAATTAAACCATCCTGTTGTCCAGGACTGTGTATTTCTCTGCTGTAAACACCACTCATATTTGCAGTTCTATTTTGCCATGGGGAACTCTTAATTTTGATCTTGTTACACAAGTTTTTGCTCACCAGATTGAGGGTCCAAAAAAGGGAGGACTGCAATCCATAAGGGTAGAAACACTTGCTGCTTGTTTCTAAATCTTACCTAGCAGGAAGCTTTTTTGCTTAAATGCGTCTGAAATCTGACATTTCGAAGCAGAGTCTTTTGTAAACTGGAGGGAACTGAAGCTGTTAGACTGGCAATCTGGGAGCTGCTAAATCTACAGTGGATGTACTTCTCTGTTTTGCATTCCCAGATTTACAGACAGTCCTCAGAAAGAGAACTGGATTGAACCGCTGAGGGTGATGGTAGCAGCACCCAGAGATCCTCAGTACCAACACAAGGTGATTGAAAGTCCTTAGAGTTGCAGTTTAAGCTGATGAAGAGAAGAGAAAGGCTGACATAGAAAAATGAAGTTTTTTTCTTCAAGGTGACACCAAACCTTAGTGGCAGAGCCAGGTTTTAATCCCAGGTTTTGTGATTTCTAGTCCAGTGTACGATGATGTGTCCTGATGCCCCCCAACACTTGTGGAATTCATTTCTTTCCAGACCTGCATCTCTTGCTCTGCCTGTATAGACACATCTATATTTAACATACAGAGTTCTCTGTATAGATGGATAATTCTCCATTCATTTACTAATTTATCATACATACCACATTCCAAACAATGTAAATATTTAAAATACTTCATTTGAAATGCTATCTATTTATTTTGCTCTTTTAGAAATATCCAGAATATCACACACTTTCCCTTTCTGTTTTAGAAAGGAATCCTTTCTTGCCTGCAGAGAAAGAGGCAGCGATATTGAAATTTCCACAAAGAGAGTTTGTCCCCTGAGTGTTCTTGCAGGCATTTGTGCTGAAGAGATGTTAACATAAGCAGCATTTTACATGAAATATATTCCCATTGCTGCTTGATGCTGCAGCTCCTCATGTTTGCCAGCCCTCCAAGGAACCCAACAGCACAAATAAGAAAGGCAGGACTTAATATTTAGATTTTTTATTTTTCCAAGCAAAAGAAATAACTCTTCAAGCTTTTTCTTGTATATGCATAAAAGATTTGCTTTGGGATCACTTTAAACAAGTTTTTTAGTCCTGTGTGGCCAGAGCAGTTTTTGTTTGTGATGAGGACCCAGGCAGGTGGATGCTGATCCCCACCCCTGTGCTATCCCAAGTACAAACGCACTCAAATACCTCACTGTGGGGTGAGCCATCATCCCAAAAGGAGCAGGAGGCTTTTTCATTGTGCCTGGCAGTCAGAAGTTCCCTTTCCAGGGACAGGGGCATCTGAGGCTGGGACATAATCCTTCACTGACAGCAGAGTTCGTCCCAGGTGACCCCAGGTGTTATGTAAATGCTGATTTTTATTGCCGCGGGCACGGGAAGAGATTAAGCACACTAGCTGGCAAGGGATTTGAAGTGAAGCCTCCTTCCCCACCTCTGATCTGAGATCAAAAGCTCCAGCCCTGCCTGCCACACCCTGCTCCTGCAGGAGGGCGATGCCAGGGGCACCCAGATGGCCGGGCCACCACAGGGACCCGGCTGGCACTGCCAGCTCCTGCTGCCACCTGCTGTGGGTCCAGGAGGAGCAGGAGGAGGAATAATAGAAGGAGGAGGAGTAGGAGGAAGTGGGAAAGGCAGGGAAGAAGGACAGAAAACACCATACCAGGACATGCTTTGCGCAGATGTTAAAACCCAGGAGCATCTTTACTAATTGCAGCAAACTTGGCAGAAATGAAGCCTAATAGGCCTCCTTCGTGTGATTGTGTGACTAAACACCAGATGCCCTAGAGGCACAAACTGACAAAGCTGTGGAAATCTTCAATAAAGTGTCTCTGATCCATCAGAAAGGGAAAGGATGTCACAGGGCAGCCTCCCCAGAAGACATCCTCCTGGGGATCAGAAGGATGGGGTGGGGATGGAGGTGTTGGGGCTTTGCGTTATAAAACCCAGCACCAAAATCAAATTTTATGACAAAGATGCTCTTGAGAGTGCATTTTCACGAAGTCATAATTTTTCTGGAAAAGTGGCAAAGCTCCAAATCCTTCCTTCCTATTTTGCTCTCCCAGCACAGCACTTCTGCCCGCTGTCATGAGAAGAACCGGATACTTTGCAAACGGCCTTGGTGCGTCATGGGATTTATCCAAGAGTGTTGTAAACCACATGGCCCTTCTCTCTCCAGCCTTATCTTTGAAATGTCTCAAGAGACATCTTATTTTTATGACTGCTCAAGGACTGTAAGCCCGAGGAGCTGCTTTTGGGAGTGCATATGATCCCTGTCACATCAAATGACTGCATCGTAATGTCAGCGCTGTCTGTGCAACATAAAGGAGCTGCTGAGTCCCAGCTTTCCATCTGCAGCTCCCCAAAATCCAGGATTTTGGCTCTGAAATTCCTATTTCAGTATTTTCGATAATTTGAGACTGTTTATTAAAAGGTCTAATGTGCGATATTTTACTTCCATGTGTTCTGTGGTCAGGAAAACATAAAGAGGTTGCTCTTGAGAAATTTTTATCTGCATTTGTGGTTAATGTGCATGATTGCCTGAGGGAACAGCGTGGTACTGTGCCAATGATTCTTCTTGTTCCAAAGCACTGTAAAACTTTACAATTTTAAATCATTGGCACAATACCTTTTTAGGTTATTTCAGAAATACCAGCTATCAGTTTCAATAAAGTTGCAGCATTTTGTTTTGATCTTTAAATTTATTGCTAGCATGAGACTAGTAATCTGCAATATACCTGCAGGTCAAAATGAAGAAATTAACCTTGTTGGAATGAAACTTTAAAGGTTTTATGCTCTGCTTTAACATGCTACAAAATAGGGATTTGAGTTTTTTTTAAGGTACCATTTTCTGATGGATGAATTCCATGGGAAGATGTGTGACTAACATTAATTATCAGGACAAATCTGGGAGTCTGAGGATGTTCATAATAAGAAAATAAGGAAAAGTTGCTGCACATATGAGCGTAAGTTTGAGTGCTTGTGACAGCAGTTCTGTGTTTCAGAAGATAAAATCAGAGGGTGTTTCACCAGGCTGGTTTTGTGAAGCTGACATCTGATTCAGCCTCCTTGACCCCTCAATGGACTTGCATCTGGTGGAGCACATCACTAAGCATCAGAGGAGGAAATAAGTACTATTGGTAAAGACATATTCCTCTTTGGTGATGTTCACTGTCAAGCTTTTGAATTTGTCCTGCCTCTCCTTGACAAAGAATTAGCTGACAAAATGATACTGCAGTGTCAAGAGATAACTGGTTGATCTCATCCTCCAAACTGCCTCACCTATTTCTCACTGTGAGCTTGGTTACTCATTTCAGACATCCATTTATTTCTGTTTCACAGACCTATATTTTGCTGCCATATGTCCCTGGAAACCTTGACGTCAGAGATGACTACTCTTGTACCTGAGTCCAAATGTTAGAGGTTCATCAAATGTGTCTTGTTTCCTTTTTTCATGCTGCTACCCAGAGTTTTGGTCCCAAGCTGAAAGCAACATAATCCAGGAAAAGAGAGCAGCCTGGGAGGATGACTGGGTGACTTCACAGGAATACTTATTTTCTGGAATATGAAAACACACTGGTAGTGTAGGAGAAGCAGTGGGCTGGATGACTGGGGTTTTTAATATTAATGACTAAGTGTGTGTCACACCAAAGGTCATTTATTTCATGCACCCCACAACTATGCAAGCCTGGTGGTGACTGGTGGTGACACTTCTTGTTTGTCTCCATCATCTGAGCTTGTGGCTGTGGTGGGAAGGCCTGGGCTCTATGATTTTATTGCTGCTGATGTAATTATTGCACAGCTAATAGTCATGGCTCCCCATGGAGCCGTAAAGAAATTGCAGTAGATGGGAGAAGTGGCTTCTAGAACACTCAGCTCTGTAACCCCTCTGCCTTTCTCACCAGCAGGCAGCAGGGCTTGGGTGAGCGCATTCCTGGTGAAGGAGAAGGAGAATGTTGTGTGTGGGTTCATAAAGAGCCTCATAGATTTAAGGGAAGACAGCAAAAGGTGAGTTCATTTGTCACCTAAAAAAAACAAAAACAAAAAAACCCAAAAAAACCCAAAAAACCACCCAAACTCTTGCAACAGTGTTAAAATAGTAAAACAAAAAGCAGGTCTTTATTGGAAGCTTCTGGGTACCCCCATGGTCATGGGCACACCTGATGTCAGATTTCTATAATTTTTTACAAGTTTAACAAATTAGCATATCTAAAAAATATTGTTTAATTAGAAGAGCAGTTGGTTTGGTAATTTTCCCCTGGGTTCTGCCCTAATGGAGTTGGTCCAAGGGCTTCTTTGCCCCATTTCTTGTTGCATCCTCACAGATTCTGGTTGGAAAACAAAATTTCCTTTGGGAGGTTCTCTTTTTGGCAATAAGACCAAACTGTATTTCAGAAATATGTTAGATGGTTAGCTTATTATTCCAAAATCTAAGAGAAAGAGTAGGAAAGTTACCAAGAACTATATAACAATGTATTAATAGTCTACAAAGCTACAAATGCATGAAAAATGTATAAAAAGCTAAAATCTTTAGACATCAAATTCACTGAAATTGTAATTTCAAAAAAGAATCCCATAGACACTGAGTCCAGACAGACAAACCATGGCCAGGAAAAGATTTACAAAACCCCAGTGTCTGTATCTAAGAAATCTGAGTGCAGAACTTATAAACAAGCAAGTTTATTAACAAGTTGGGTTTCCTTCTGTCTGGCAAACCAGCCTGGTTTTGAATCTATCTGCAGTGTAAAGAAATAACAGCATAAAAGTGATTATTTCATCTTGTAATGAAGAGCCCTCTGGCAGGAGGTCCCCATGCACCCAGAGATGATGTGAGAGCAGCTCCTCATGCCCTGGGGGATTGCACAGAAGGCAGCAGGGTCACTGCCTTGGGTCACCTGCAGGCAGGGACGCAGCAGGTCAGAGCTGCAGGTCCCTCTGGCTGTGCCACCCCACACCCAGCCAGGTCATAACCCAGCCTCTGAGGCTGGAAAGGAACCAACCATGAGTCAAGGAACTTGGGTGGGAGAGTCCTGTTACAGAATTGTGCCTGCCACGGTCAGGAGGAAGGAAGACTTATATCACCCAAATGTAAAGAATCCTCTCCTTCCTGCCTTGGAAGCAGTTTATTTGTGTGAATGCTGACTCAGCTGAGCACCAAATAACTGTGCTTTGCTTTCCAGTGAACAGCACAAACTTCCCCAGAAAATGTAATGTCTTCCCCAGAAAATCTGTTTTGTTCTTAACTAAAGTGTCACCTTCTTACACGGGTATTTCAGAACTTTTCTGACACATAAGAAATAAAATTTCTTACAGTCGTAGATGAGTTAGGCTGAGCATGGCCTGAGTCAGACTCTGAGCACCTTCTCTGAGCAGATATTTCCATATCTTATTGTGGAGATATCACCATACAAGATGCACCTTATTTCCTTAAGCCTGGGAACAGAAGTTATCCTGGAGTTAGGCACTTCCACTGAAATAACTGCATGGACAAATGGGACCTGAGTGAGCAATCCAGGATTTAAAAACAAATAATATTCCATACTAAAATACCCATATTGCATCAATAATTGAATTAAAACAGACTGTAAGAAAAGTGTAAATTCTTTCCCTCAGTTGTTCAGAAAATGTTTGCTTTCCATTTGACTCCTATGCTGTGATATATTTCATTGCTTTTTTTATTAAAAATGCGTTTATTGAAAGTATTTCTATAAGTCTCAAGAGACTTGGCAATCATTTTTATTGGATTGATCAGTTCCACTTGCATACAAATTGCTCTCTTTGAATTGACTGTTGCAATGCATCTTTTTATATAAACTGTTCTATTGATTCTGACATAAATAATGGACAGAGTACTTCAAATCATAAAAAACCATCAGTTTGGGGGATTCTTGCCAGAATCTACAACATACCAGACAACAAGAAACACAAAACCACCATGCAACAGAAAGGATTTGTGAAACCTTTGGCTTTTAGAAACTTTTCCCTCCTGATTTTGGCAGCTGCCATTTGTCTGTCAATTATATCCTTAATTTGCACACGTTGCACGTTTTTATGTTCATGAAACATGAATAGGAAAAAAAAATTCCCTTTAGCATATCTAATATGTCTAATGAGAGAAAAAGATAGAAGAAAATAGGGGGGAAATTACATTCAGCTGTTCTAGTTTTGTTTTCAACTATTATATTAGGAGGGAGTTTTCTTACCTTGTAGGTGTGGCTGCCTTTCTGCTCAAGTTAAGGCACAGCTTCATGCTCCCAAGAAACATCTTTTCTACCACAAACACACCTGCTGCTCTTGGGACAACTTGGCCAAACTGCAGCTTATTTGGAAATCGTGTCTCTCAGCTGCGGGGTGGTTTGCTTCTCAGTCTACACTTCCTGTCCCTTCATTTCTGAGTCATCACCAGCAATGGATTTCAGGTTGGTCTCTACTTCTCTTTCCATTTCCATGTATGACCGGACTCCTCACTTTTCCATTCTAATTGCTGTCTGGGGTTTAGGGTTACTTTTGGCTCTCCAAACCCCCACAGTGACAAACACACTCTTATTTCCATAGCTGCCAGTCAGGGCTCACCAACAGGAGCTCAGGAGCAAAGCTGAGCTGGGATTTGAAGAAACAAGAGAATTGATGCAATGGGGTCCAGTTTGTAATAGAGATTATTGAAATGGAGGTGTAAGGATGAAAGTGTTCTCCAAGAGAGGATGCATCTATGCCGTAGGAGATACAACTGCCATGTGTCTGGGTTTTCTTGATCTTGACTCATTTTCTGACTGGAAATATCACTCCTGCTGGACTGCTGAACATGGAGAAATTCAGGCCAAATGGGCATGCATTTTTCAGATTTTGTCTGGACAGAGTTTCTGGGCAGAGAAAGAAGGTACAGCTGGTAAATCTGAATCCCAGGCAGATGTTCTGCCCAAGAACTGTGGATCCAAGACACTGAAGATGGATAAAAGCATGGACACTCATTTCTGCTCATGACATCTCTGGCACACTTGTGAAAATCCTAGGAAGAGACGTTGTGGTGACTGTGGGCACTTAAAAAGGGTGAAATAAAGATGGGAGAGCATTCACTGTGCTGCTCTCCAGCTAAATTATGTCTTTGGTCATGTGTTGGCCTTGATTTTACACCGAAACCTGGGGCACACTGCTCAGGTGTCCTTGTCCTGCCACAGTGGTGGCCTCCTGTTTGCTGCTGGTCAGCAGCAGCTGTGGAGCACAACTTGGATGTGTCAACAGCTGCTACATGAGTGCATTTCCTGCACAAAATGGAAGAAAGCATAATGCCCCAGGACATGGTAGGGCTTTAATTTTTTTAAAAAAGTGATATAAATCAACAAGGAATGCCCATATTTCCTTAAGACTGCAGAGGAATGGCTGGCTTTTTTTTTTTTCCCCAAGGGGCTGTTTTTTTGGATTTTTTTTAGAAATTAGGAAAAAGGGAAATAAAAAAATAAAACAAATGTTCTCACCCATCTGTCAGCAGCCCATTAGCACACAAGTCCTTGCCAGTAGGGAGAAGAAGAGCTTTTACCAGGCTCTGAGGTGGATGGTGGGGCAGAAGCAATGCTGGCTTGAGGCAGTGGCAGTATGTCAGGTCATGTTGGAGCTACTCCCTCAGCAGCAGCCACTTTGATGCCTCTTGTTCCTCCCTGCCTTCTACTGACTGAAATTTCTCTTTGCACACAATGCAGTGCTGTGGAACAGGTGAGATTCCACATTTCCTGACAATATCTGGTTATTTCCCAAAGAGAAAGCTGCTTTCCAATAAAACCTCACCATGTGATCTTGAAATGCTTTTGCAGAACTTGCTTCACTGATACTTTGCTTGTCTCACCAGAAATCTGTGATTATACCCTTGTTTCCTCTCACTTTGAGCAGACTCAGGAGCAGCCAGAAAGCAGAGAGGGGCTGCCCTCTCCAAGCAGCCCTGGCCAGCTTGCCTCCCTAACATGTTTTAATAACACTGTAGATGCCCCTGTCCACACTGTGGAAAAATTCTGAGAAAAATGGAAAAGTATGATCAGCTTAAATTATGGTCTACAGTGACAGGATGGGGAAAGTGAAGCTGGTTTTTTTTTTTATTTATATTGTGCTCCGTGGAGACAGCAAAGCTTTACCCAGGCTTGCTTGAATAATGAGCCACTGAACAGAGAGCTGCATATCACTTAACAAACAGCTCCTCACAGAATTCCTGTTAATTATGCCATTCCTTCTGATTAGATTCAGCTGATTTCTCACTCACAGGGCTCGGTGCAAGGCTCTGTGGTGCCTGGTGGGAACAGCAATGACACATCCATGTGGAGCAGTCATCAGATAGCCTGAGAACTCTGCCTGCCCAGCATGGTCATTTGCCTGCAAACTGACACCCCTGCCATGCCAGGAAGGGCTCTGGGTGCTCCTGGAAAAGCTGTGGCCCATCTGCAGGGATGGGCAGATTGTCAGCATGGAATGGGCAGAGGGGGAGGTCTGCTTCCCAAAGATGTGCACCCCCCCCCAGAGCTGGGGTATGGAGGTGAAACTTTATTCTCATTACAGATTTGGTGATGTGAACGTTGGCAATTACAGCTTTCTTGGGTTTTTAGTTTTCATTTTTTTGGCTGCAACTGGGCAGGTGACAGATTCCATGTGTCTGAATGGCCACAATCCTGCAGGAGGATGTTAAGAGGGAAGGGGAACACATTGTCCTGGGAACTCGGCACGGTGACAAGGGAGCCCATGCTGAGTCAGGCAACAGAATGTAAAGAGAGTTTTAATCACAAGAAAGTGAAATTAAATGTTCAAATGCAGAGTGTTGGTTTGGTACCTCCTTCTTCTTTTTGCTCAGTAGTTCTGCGTGGCTTATGTTTATTATTGTGCCCCTAAGTAGGGGAAGGGAAGGGAAGGGAAGGGAAGGGAAGGGAAGGGAAGGGAAGGGAAGGGAAGGGAAGGGAAGGGTATCCACTGCTTGGAGCTCCCTGTGGAGGTGCTGCCAGTCCTGCTGACTCTGGCTGGGAAGTAGCACAGCTGCATCATTGCTGTCCTGCTGGTGAAAATCTGATAGCTGGAGTCTGGTGGCTTGCCCAGGTGGGTCAATCTGTTAAAGCTCTCTGAGTTGTACCACTGTGAGCTCAGGGCCCTCTGAATCACACCGAAGAGCAAAGTAAAGACAATTCCATGGTTTTTGTTTCCTCTGACAATGAAGGTTTCACTGGTTATCTCTTCTGAGCCTTTCCTGGTGGGTTTCCACCTTGTTGCAGAGGAGCAGGAGAGCAGAGCTCAGCTGCGAGCTCCAGGAGGAGGACTCTGTTCTGCCAGAGTTCTTAAACTCCCCTCCTCTCCCAAGGCGTGCTCGTGCTTCCTTCAGGGATCTCCTAGCCCTGTGGCTGGGCACCAGGCTGTATTTTCTGTATTTCTGCTTTCAAATGAATTAGTTTGACATAGCTGAGAAAAGAAAATTGTGGTAGCATTTCACTTTGGTAGCATTTAATAGCAGTTCTTTTATGCAGGCAAGCAAATACTGATTTCAACCTCTGCATGTGTACCAACATTTGTCTCTGAAGCACTTCAGCTACAGCACCAGAAATGGTATTTCTGCATTAACCAAGGCCCACAAGTGCAGTTGTGAGACTCTGCTTCACAACACTGCTAAAAATACAAACGTTTGTGGTGCACACATACTTTGTTTATAATCTCATCACTTCGTTTATGGCTTCCATTGCAAGCTGTGGGATATATCATTCTGTCCCTTACAGTGTAGAAGTAGTGTATAAAAATCAGATTGAGCCCTTTATTTATAGCTGTCAAGAACCAGATGACAGAAAACATCTTCTGCCTGGAGAATGATTACTGCTGGTGTTTCCTGGGTACCCTCTTCATCAAACAGTGGACATGTTTCTTGTCTTCAGCATCACATCTGCAATGCTAGAGCCAGGAAATTGTCAATAACTCCGTTATTATGAATCCCTACTTTCAAGGATTAATAATTTCACACTTACACACAGGCAAAAGCATCGGAAACTGAAATTTGGCACAAACATTTGTAATCCAAGAGCAAAGCTTAATTCTGCAAAATTATCTCTGCGGTTTTGAGTCTGAGAGAATTCTCAAGGTGCCTGCATTTTATTTTTTTTTCTTCAAGTCAGTTGTTTGGAAATGATACAATCTCACTTGCTATCTGGCAAGGACTCATTTGTATGCCTGAAGCTCTCAGTAGGGAAAAAATTGTCGTTTACTTTGTCATGCTTTCTTGCTTTTCTAATGGAGTTTTCTCTAGATGCCAAGGAAAGGGAGATGGTGAAGTCCAGTTGGTACCATGGAATGCCCCCCTCCCTTCTAAATTTGTCCATTAAATATTCCAGCCACCCTTCATTGTTTAAAACACCTTTTAATGTAGCTGAGTAATATGTGTAAAGTATATCATGCACGAAAATGTAATTGCATAAAGAAACCAAAACCCCAAGTATCTCCCCAAGCATTGGAATAAAAGAAGTGGGTTTTGTTTGAGTTTGATCAACCTCAGTTTTGCTAGGATATGAGCTGTAACTCAAGTTTTCCCTTACAGATAGCCATTTATAGGCTCCCCATTTATAGTCTCTCTTACTCTTTCTCTCCTTCTTGACCTTTCCTTTCTCCCATGTAGATTTTAATTAGCTTTTTCTCTCTCCGTTTCAATGAATTTGGCTGAAATTTGTATGCCTGACAACTTTTCCCCTCTTCCTGTTAGATTTTTTTCCTTTTACATCAGTGAACAGGTTCAAAAAGTATTGCCAGGTCTCATAGTTGCACGTAATGAAAATACACGTACACTGGAAACAGACAAACCTCATTAGCTTAGAAAAGCAGGTTTACAAAAGCCCTCTGGCTCTCTCAGCTTTTGTGTGACATTATCTCAGTTGTCCAAGAATGACTAATAATCTAAGAACCTGCAGTAATAGTGTGAATTTCTCATCAGTCATTGCCCAATGATCTTTGGGCGCCTTTGCAAAATGTAAATAAACTGAAGTGGCAAACATAACGCAACATGCCCAGTTTGATTTTATTATGCAACTGGCAAGTTGCTAAATTACAAAAGTGTTGGTGAAGAAAATTTGAACAGATGTTTTTTTCTGCTGATGCACAATTTCATGTCAAACCCCAGAACTTGGTAGCATTCAGAACACCCACACTGTTGTTGTTGATGACAAGGGAATACAGTCCAGTTTAGCTGCTTCCAGAGACCTGACATCCCTCCTTTGCATTTCTGGACTGCTGGCTTAAATAATTCACTCATTCTGAAACCATGCACTTGCTTCCTCCCTCAGTCACCAATCCAAAGCATGAACAAACTTCCTGAAGTTATCACTTCATATTTCAGCTTGTAAAACATGGCATTTCAGGCCTTTTGCACAAGCTGCCTTGGCTGCTGCTCCTGCTGTGGGGCCAGGGCATGACTGGTGTCCAGAATGCAAAATTCAAGTGGAGGAAGCGTCAGGCATTTGATCCTCCTGTCCTTGCACGTAGAGCTGCGATCATCGTCAGCACAGTGGAATATTAAACATTGCAGGCGAGACAGCTTGAGTGGGAAGCCTGTGGTTTCATCAGGAGTGCTCTTCATTCCCTTGTTAAAGTGATGCAACTGGGTCAGAAACAACCAAAGTCAATTCGTGATCAATGTGTTAAAGGCTGCCTACTCTAACTCTGACATAGAAGTTACCTTTCTCCACTTGAGGGAAAGGGCTGATTAGGCTCTTGAGCAATCTGTGCATAGAACTCCTCTTCTCTTCTCTTCTCTTCTCTTCTCTTCTCTTCTCTTCTCTTCTCTTCTCTTCTCTTCTTTCCCACCTGATGTTAAATATTTCCTTCAAATCTACTCTTTTTATCAATTTCAGCATTTTTTGTCAGGCTAAATGAACTTTTTCTCAGGGTTAATACTGTAGTTTTTTTTGTATTGTGACAATCTTGTTAATTTCCAGAATGAGTCATTCCATGGTTCCTTCAGCTTTTATTTTTTTTTTCTACCTCTGAGTGCTTTGTGGGTGTTTTTTTCACAATAAGGTCAGTTTCTTGTAGCATTATCTTATTTTCTTGTTTTCATTTTCAAGAATGTCTTTGATATTTGTCAAATCCATTTTTGGGTTTACATGCAGCTTCTCTTCTCTCCTCTTCTCTCCTCTTCTCTCCTCTCCTCTCCTCTCCTCTCCTCTCCTCTCCTCTCCTCATTAGAAATATTTCTGAGGCCATCAATTGGATTTGGATTGGCCTTTGGTCTTCACAACCTGCTGCAATAGCACCTCATACAAGAAATCTGGGCCAGCCAAGCCCAAAGATCCCCCTTGTCCCACACCAAATCCACAAGCCTGCAATGAGAAGCTGAATATGTGGAGAAGAAAATCAGCCTGCATGCCATGCCAGGTGGGTTCTGTAACAATACAGAGAAACCAGAATCTCACATCAAAGGTGATCCTCAGAAAACCTCTGGGGAAAAGCCTGAAACAAAACCACTGATTGATCAAAGTTCCTGATCACTTTGGCTTCAGTCAGAGTATCCTCATACTTAAACAAGTGGAGTCTCCTGCCAAGTGGTGACCTTAAAAGGGAAAGACAAAATATGACATTTGAGTTCTGGGTAGGGCTCAAAACCTGCAGTAGGTGCCCTATATGGCCTTTTACCTTCCCAGAGAGTGCTTTAAGGGCTATTCTGGTGTTAACTGAAGCCCCTCATATGCCTCATACTTTTATTCTGTTGTTAACAGGAACTCCCCACATGCCCAATATTTTTGGTAATGACAAATCCCCCATTGTTATCAGGTCAGGGGAATTTGGCCTGTAAAAATAGCTTTTGCTGCAAGGCTGACAAGACACCTTTAGTGTAATCAAGACAGGTAACTCTAGGCTTGGACAACTGGGAGAAAGTGTAAAAAGTCAAGGCATTTGTTTAATGGCTGATAGGTAATTTCTGTGTACATCAAAGACAGATAACAGTGCTCATTTTCTCCAGGACTTTTGCAGCACGCTGCATTCTGTTCTTTCTGCAGAAATCACCCCAAAACCTGTGTGAGACATTCTGCTAGTACATATTCTCCCTGCATGAATTATAATGGTATAAAACTAATGGAATGGAGAGGGGTATTGGGATGTGTGTCATCAATGTCCACACCAATATGACAAGCACTAAAAAGCTCCAGTTCCTCAGTAGTGCAGAGAATGAGGGCTGGGTGGATTGTATTTCTGGAACTATTATTACAGAGAGCCTTGTAAGAAGGATACACGCTGTGAATGAAATGGGCATGGAATCACAGAGGCTAATGATAGAAAAAGGCCATTTATGTCAACTGCTGTATTTCCCTGCTGCTGTTCCCAATGAGATATGGTGTATTTTTAGTGCTTTGTCCAGTCTGGTTTCATATGTAAATATAAAGATTGTCATCCATAAAAGATCCTGAAATAGTTTTGTTCTAGTTCTGTCTTTCCTCTTCCTTCCCTTTTCCCTTCCTTAATTTCTTATTCAGGTTAAATGAGAACAGGAAAGATAGCTGTACTTTTTTCCCCTTTCTGTTCTCTCTTCTTTCTACTGTTTGACCCTCTTCATAGGATTTATCTGACCTGATTTTTAGAAAATTGCATTTGGACATTTGAGTTTTATATACTCTTCTATCATGGGGCTCGGCTTGACAGGAAACAACCTACTTGCAAAAAAACCCTTGAAAACAAATATTAAATAAGCAGTGATTTCTGCTCAGATAGGAACTGAACTGAAGCTTTTGCATTTGCCTTTTTGTTTTCTGTGTCTCACATCATCTTATGAGTTGTCAAGGGTTTACTCACTGCCCACCTGTTCATTATGCACAGCATTCCAGCGCAGTGAGCCAGAGTTTAGATTGAAATCATGTACAGACCATGCCACAAAAAGAACAAACAATGTGACCATGAAATAAAATAATCTTTTTGGTATAGAAAGACAGCTACCCTTTCATATTTGGGGTACTATTTCCCTTCTTTGACTTTGCAGACTTAGACAGTTCGAGTAGACATAAATAGAATTTGCAGGCTGTCCCCGATGAGGGGAGAGAATGATGAGGAGGACTCCATCTTATCAGAAGGCTAATTAATTACTTTATTATACTATATTCTTCTATACTATATTACGCTATATTACATTACATCTAAACTGAATCTGCCAAGCACTCAACTGCCCAGAATCTCATGGCTGTCACCCAACAGTCCCAACTCTCGCACTCGCTTGGTCCTGGTAGACCAAGGAAACAAAACACCATCACTTTGGGTGAACAATCTCCATATTACATTCTTTTTTTGCACAAACACAGGCACAGCAAATGATAAGAATTGTGTTTTCTTTCTCTGAGACTCAGAGAATGCGAATCCCAGAAATATTCTTGGGAAGAATTGTGCCTTGCTTTTCTCTGTGAGGAGAAATGTAGCGACAGACATAAACTGGTATGGCACAGCTTTCAGCCAATGAAGTTTTTGGCTGCAAAAGATCTGTGTTAGGAGAGAAACTTGTCCTCAGTGGTTTGTCACTGCACGTGCCAGCAAGTCAAGTGGAGAGGCTGAGGGAGCTACAGCTGAGGTGCTGCTCTCTTGAGTGGATGGCCCTCAGCAAATCTTGTCTTTGATCCATATGCAGTCACATCTCTGCTCTGAATCTGGTGAGCATTAATACCTCTGAATCAGTGAAACAGTGGAGAAATTAATGGCCTCTTTGTTCCTCATGGGAGAAACCCATCTAAATGGTAGCCTGAATGGGAACACAGAGAACAAAAAGACGTAAGGACTGAATTAATACCAGCTGAGTGTGCATGCCCTGTCTGCAGGAAAAAAAATCGAGAGAGATGGAAAATGAGGACACACCAGAAAATTACTTGTCATCTGCTGTTCAGATAAAGCTGTGGAGAGAGAGACAGAGACCAGGGGAAAAAAGAAGTTCTGTTATGGATTGTGTTGGCTGAAAAGAGTCTTGAAATAGAAACTGCGTCCTATTGTCCGTCCATGCTGAGTTCAGGGAAATGGGGCTCCTGACATCCTTTTTCAATAATAAGCCTTGCACAAAGCACCCAGCTCCAGCACTGGCTTCTTTTCCCAATAGAAACAACCCTCAAGGTATTCAATATTGGCTAACTGCTGTGGTTGCTTTGAGGGAAAGAAAAAAAAGAAAGGTGCTTTTTCTCACAAGAAAAAGAGAGGTGAAGGTAAATGTACTTACCTAATCCATATTATCCCTCAGTGACAGGCTGCCACGTCCCATGACTTTGGGAAGTCCTCCCAGAAGCTGCTGAGAGCTAAAGAAACCTTAGCCCTTACTTACTCCAACTTATTCCTGATTTACTCCAGGGAGAGAAGAAACAATATCCAAGAGGTTCTGAATTTATAGCTGTCCTACTTTGTATGTAGTTCCTCATGTTTGTGACATTTATTTCTGTATCGACAGTGAAATAGTCACTTTACAAATTTATTTCTAATAGAAAACTCACTGGTAGTCATGTTCAGGCAATCTGAAAAATCACATCTGTGTCTTAGCAACAGAAAGCATTGCTAAATTGAAAAATGACCAGCAACAACCTCACACTGCTGTCCTTCCACTGTCACAAGAAAAGTGAATAATATAATCAGTTCAGATTTGGGAAATGGCATGAATTTTTTCATGTAATACTTGCTGCTCAACTTTTAGGATAGCTTGATTTTTATTTTTCATCATCTTTTATCTTGCTATGCTACCTTACAACCATCCCCCCTCAACTTGCTGATGCATGTTGGGCTTTCTGAGCATGGTTTTTGGGTTTTACCAGTGCCCTTCCCAAGAAATGTGGTTTTTACTGCCTTCCTCCCATCGCAATTTCAGGATGCATCTTAGAGACTGAGTCCTTCAGTCTTTAAAAAAGTTCTGTCTGTAACAAGTTGCCTTTTTTTTTTCTTTTTAAATTAATTTTTAACCATTCACTTCACAGCCCTTGTGTCCCATTTTGTCTTCTATCACACAACAACCAACATTGTGATTTCTTCAGTGTACTTGTGTTTCCATGGTGAAGGGAATATGATCAGCTTTTCTTGTGGCTTTACAGATTTGAATGGCATAAACTGTGGATAGGCTTTTTAATCTTCTAAAATGTTTTGGGTTTTTTGCCTTGAATCCTTTGTGTTCAAGTTAAATACCATTTATAATCAGGTGATTATTAGATATCAGCACTTCAAGGCCAAGAAAGCAAGTGGTCTGACTTCCAGAAAATTTCACTCAATTACTTTTACCTGGGTTCAACATCTTGTATTTGCCTAAAGCATGTCCTCCAGAAAGGCACCTGGGCTTGAGATAAAGGATTCACCTCTTCATGTGGTAGTTTGGAAAAATAATTAATCATTATCTTAGAACACTGTGCCTTATTTCTCATTTGAATTTTCCCAGATTTAACCCCCAGATATTGATTCATGTTTGGCTTCTGCTTGATTAAAGTATATAAGGTGCTTGTAATAAAGGAGTATTTGATCTTTCCTTTGACAGGCTAAACATATGGAGCTCTTCAAGTCTCCTGCTTGGTGCTCTTGCTGAACCAAATCAGGGAAATGAATTATGCTGCACTCAGTGTCCTACAGGGGAAACAATGGGAGCGTGTTTGGCACAGAAACATTGTGCTTCACTGGGGCTTGGAGGAGGAGGAAAAAGAGGAGGGAGAGGAGGTTAGGCAGGGCAGGGAGGGAGACAGACATTCCCAGGAAAGCTGCACAGAAATCATCGGGGGTGACCTGTGGGTGCCACAGCTCTGCAGTTTCTCACCTGCTGGAAAAGTGGCGAGGAGCAGTGCCTGCCCTTTAGCTGTCTGCATCTGCCTGGCTTGGACCCTAACAAACCCTGAAACTCACCTGGCAGGGGCAGGATCCAGATTTCTCTGCAACAAGAGCAAGTGATCAGACAAGAGCATTTAGTCTTCATCATAATCTGCTTTAGACAGAATAAAGAGACCGTGCTAGGGAGAAAAATAAAATAGCTTTAATTTCATTCTTTTGAAAGAGATATATTTTCAGTCATGTGTCACAGAAGGGTTTGGGTTGGAGACCATAAAAATCATCCAGTTCCAACCCCCTGCTATGGGCAGGGACATCTTTCACTAGACCAGGTTGCTCAAAGCCCTGTCCAACCTGGCCTGGAACACTCCAAGGACAGGGCACCCACAACTTCTCTGGGATACAACTTATAACATAAAACAGATTTGGAAGAGCATCAAACGTCTATCTGTGTCCTCATACCAAAACAGCTTCATTAAAAAAACCCATTAAGTTGACAACACTATCTCATTTCCATATTTTCTATATCTGCTTGGGTATTTTTAAGTGGGTGCAGTTTTTTAATACATATTTGAGTTTTTTATGCTTAAACAGGTAAAATTAATATTTATTTTTAGCTTTTAAAAATTGTGTAGAAAACACAAAATTAAGGACAAGATTCATGCACAGCATATATAGAGATCCCAAAGTTCATAATGAAAAGCTGCTCCAAGGAAAGTATATTAGGTGATTTGGCCCAAGTTACAGGTTTAAGATTACAATATTAAACTTTTAAATACCACAATGCCAGGTCTGAAATAGGTGGTATGGGGTTAATCCTGTGTCCTAGTAGAATTTTAATGCAAAACAAAAAATGAGCTTGGTGAGCCTAGGCAAATACCTTGAAGCATATGAGATTTTTCCAAGCTGGGCCAACTTGTTTTTTCTGGGTTGTATTTTACGTCAGCTGCACCACATGAAATGTATAAATGCATGGAAAACTATAAAAATTGCCAAGACTGATGTGATAATCTATTCTTCTTAACTGTTGTGAGCGCTTCCTATGTCTTGCATTTTGTTAAAGTGGATATATTTATTGTAAGCCCAGTGATTTGGCACTTCAGAGGTAAAAAAGCTCTTTACTCCCATCCATAGGTAAAAAAGGAAAGGACAGGCACAGCACTGCTTTTTAACTACCTGTCAGCACAGAAATGCTTCAGACAGGAGAGGTCTCCTGCTATCAAGGAGTGGTAACCAGGGTGGGACATGCAGCTCCCATTCCCAGAGAGCTGCTCTCCAGGGTTTTTCCTGTTTCATAGCACAGAGGTGATCAATTTTTGCTCACCCACAGCGGGTGAACCATTATTATGGTTTCACACCTCCAAGAACACCACCTTGCACTTTTCCTCCTCCTCTTCTCATGCCATACCCTGCCCCATTCCTGCCTGCATGGTCCTGACCCTTTGTTTCTTCTCTTCAGTTAACTCAGCTCCTTCGGTCAGGAAACAGCTACACTTTTCTTTCTTTTTAACAATTTATTTTTCTGCCTGGACAGGGAACTGCACAAGGAGTCCAACAAGTCCTGGAGTTGATGCATTGATGCTTTTTTGTGAGTCTGGGCTCCTGGCTCCCCTTTCCTAGGGAGCAGCCATCTCTCACTGCCCCTCAACACTGCAGTCCAAAAATCCACTGAGTAACAGGGCAATGCCTGCTGAGCCTGCAGCCTGATGTGGGATGTGGCAACAGTTGCTTAAGGAATTTAGAAAAGCACTGGAAGTTTCTCCTGAGGATGCTACCCCACCAAAACCTCTCCAAACCGGGTATCAGGAAATGCATCTCAGCGGGCTTGGCCTTGGGGGCTCATATGACAGCACAGTACCTGAGGTGTCAAAGGACCTGGCTGCCAAATGAGGAGAAAATCCCAGACAGATCCCAGACTGTAAATCTCGCAGCCAGGAGGTCCAAGGAGAGCAGTGTCCTTTGCTCCCCTTGCTGGTGAATGAAGGAAAAGCCCAAATGCAGACCTCACACAGGGACAATGCAGCAGGCCGGGAGCCCTGGGGAAACATCAGAGCTCCCAAAGGATGGCAGTGGGGTACAGAAACCTCCTGGGATGGAAGAGCTTCTTTCTAAGCAGTGGTAAGCCCATGCAAACTTCCTGCACACACTAAACCCTGGAATAGCTGGCCTCTGGGAAGGGGGACGTGAGTGGCAAAGGATCTGCTGTGCTTTGGTGTGTGGGAGATGGGGACATGCACATGGATGATGTGTAGAAGTTGCATTCAGCTGTTGGGCATCCACACACGGGAAGTGTGAAATTAAGTTAACTCAGACTCTTGCTAAAGGTGTTCTATGGGAACCCAGAACATCCCTCTGGCTGTCCAGGATGGCCAGGACCCCTGCCAGGGGGCTCAGAAGCCCTGGCACAGAGCCCAAAACACCTGTGGGTTTGATTATGACCCGTGGAGCAAATTACCAACCTTATATGAAGACCAGCAAGCCACAACAGTTTAGGTAGAATAATAGTGAAGGTATCACAGGGTGGAAAAGTAGATTTTGGGGTTTTTGGTAGGGGGGTTCAGGGGGCAAGATGGAGGGAACTGGGTGTGTCCAGCCTTTCTCCTTCTTCTTCCTGGCCTCCATCTTCTGCTGTGATGTTGGCACTTACAGATTGGTTTAGAGTAGAAGCTCACTGTCTAACACAGGTGATAGGTATTGGAAAGTAATTGTAAACATTGTACACGTAGTTTTTAGTATAAAGACATAACACTGCCCCGGGGGCAGGCAGAGTGCCTGGAACTGTCCTGCTGGATGGACCTTGGCAGGGCAGGAGAAAGAATTTTATAGATAAGGAACAATAAACAACCTTGAGACCGAGAAATGAAGAGCTCTGACTCCTTCTTAGAGCGCCGGGCTGGGAAAAAAGACTTTCCAGCTTTTCTCGGGGTCACTCTGACCAGCGAGAGATCCCAACAGTGTTCCTGGTATTCATTGGTACAGAGCGGCTATGCTTTCCCAAGCTGATGCTTCTTCCTCTTTTCTCCCCTCTTAAAAGCTCTTTTCCTTGCTTGTGAGAGGGAAAGAGCTGCTCATTCAGCACACAGCAGGAGGAGCAGCTGCCTGCAAGGCTCAGCTTGTGGAGATTGGATGGATTCTTCTTAGAAGAACCCTCATGTTTGACATGGTCAGGTGCTGCCTCCCACAATTTGCTGCACAATTGTGTCCTCCTACGCATGTGGGGCCTGACAGTTGCTTTTAACCTTTATGAATTTAATTTGAAATACCACATGCCAAGTTCAACAAGAGCTTAATAGATTCTTTATTGCTGGGGATTTTTGATACCAGATCAGTCAGTTGTCTCTTGGGTGTGGAGAGTCAAGCCCTCGGGAAAAGAACAGACCAATGATTCCTGAGGAATCATCCAGCTTTTGTTTCTTCTTTTCTTTGTTGACTTCTGAAGAGAGTAAAATCTGGAGGAAAATTATGGTAATATATAAACTCTGCCCAATAAATGTTTGATATGGTTTTTGGCAAACCCTGCATAGCTTTTCAAGACTGCTAGATACTCTAACATTGCTATCTGGGAAAATACAGGTTTTCTTCATTATTTCAGTATTACCCCATTACTTCATTATTACTTCATATTACTTCATGTATTACATTGGAATAAACCTGAATGCATGTACACCAAAGATCAGAAATCAGGCTGTTGGCACTGACTCAGACAGTTTTCAGTACCAATTTGCTCTTAGAATGAAAGTTTATGGTTTCATGCTTTGGTCTTTTCATTGCCCCAAATGGAATTGTGATCAATCACCCTCCTAGTTCATTAAGAAACACACAAAATCCCTTCCACTGAATATTCTTTTTTTCTCCCCTCTTACTAATGTGACCCTTTAAAAAGTGCTGCAATCTAGAAAGCAGAAAAAACATAATTTTAAGCCATTCATACCAACCCTGTTAGAAATGTTTTGTGTGTCCAAAGGCATGTAGAAGTTACAGTCTTTGGACTGGTGCTCATTAGAGTTTTCAAAGGCCCCACTTTCTTTAGCCTGGATTTGAAAAGATACAGTCTGAGCACAATAATCACATTATTGGGACTAACCAGGACACCTTGAGTCCCCTGTAACTCTTCTTGCTGCAGTCAGTGGATGGCACAGGTGCTTTGCTCCCCTTTGCAAGAAGGATGAAAGATGAGTGTCTTCCACATGAGGCAACCCAAGAAGTCCTCCTCAAAACACCCATTATTGGGCATGGAAAGACCAGGTGTTAAATACATCCCCACCAACATGACTCTTGAAAGGAAATGTGCAATGCTGCTTTGGATGAGACATCCATGAATTCACTAAATTCAAAGGCTCAAACACCTTCTCCCAGTGCTCGCTTCCAGTTGGCTCCTTCAGCGTGGCTTTGCAGCAAGCCAGATATTTCATTTACAACACAGAGGTGTATGCCTGAACATATTTGCAGGCCAGGAGGGGATTTTGGCTGGAGAGATTTTTTTTTTTTGGAACAAGGAGTTAGAAAATTCCTGCCTGCAGTTGGCAGGGGTGGCTTGGTATGGGTTAAGGTGCCAATTCAGCTGTGCTCAGCCTCTGACGGGTGCAGGCAAGTGCTTTGCTGAGAGGGTTTCTGGGTCACCTCTGAGGTGTGCCCTGCTTGTAAAGAGATTGTGTATCTCCCAGGAGGAAGTGGGGATGCATACAAGCTGCTGAATGTATGAAACAAAGCATCTGATTGGAGTGAAAGTGCCAGAATGAGAAAGGACGATGTTTTTCAGAAATAAATTTTTTCTCTGTCCTGGATATTTCTGGGTTGGCTTTTGTTTTCTTTTTCTTCTTTTTCTTTTTTTTTCTTTTCTTTTTCTCTTTTTCTCTTTTCCTTAAACTGTATAGAAAATGAGAGAAGAGTGTGATGTGTTTTTTACTGATGTTAAATTTGACTTGTGGATGAAAAGCTGGCGCAGGTTCCAGCTTTCACAGCAGGTTTGAGAAGTCTGTATCTCATGCTATTAAAAGTGACTGAATCTTGGAGGTTTATCTCAATTTCACATAAATTTGAATAACCCAGAAATTTAAATCAAGTTGCAACAAAAATTTAAAGTGGTTTTTGATTCATGGGAAGTTCTGTTTATAGAGCCACTTCCAAGCAGATTCCAGCTCAAGTTGTTCAACTCTCATTTTGCAAGTATTTTTAAAGAGATTCTCCCTGCTTGTTTCCTGGTAAATCATTGCCTTTCCAGCGGACAGAAGACCCAGCTGAGGATACTGTGTACCCACAAGTAAAGCCATAGTATTTGAGGGCATTCAGACCTAGACTTCTGTCCTGGCTCATATGCAGAACAGAGATCTGGCCTCAAATTTCAAGAAATCAAGAAGTCCTGAGGTGCCCATATTTATGGTTTGGATTTATGCTGAAGTTCAGTTTTACAGGAACAGTAAATGAACTAAAGCATGGAAGAGAAGTGTTACCAAAATCAGCTTTCAGGAAGCCACTATTAGCTTCTTCTGTGAACAGAGCCAAAAAAAAGAGATTTTAAACTACCATCACTTTTCCCCTCCTCTTATACATCACATTCCTATATTATTTTCTTATAATTTCTTTAAACTTATATATGACTCAAAAATAATATTTGGTAAGCACAGTCATATTCTTTTCATCAATATTTTATTTTGAAACATGTTAAAGAGTTGTGTTGCACGATAAAAAATGTCTCTCTCTAAACATCATTTTCTAATGGGCTTTTTTATGTCCCATAAAATCTGCTAATTTTTACTTGTCCTCTCTTGTCAATGAAACAAACTATTATTTCTTTCTGCAGAACCAAACTGTGAACAAGAATGTCTGGAATATCAAGAGTAATGATGTACAAAGTCCCTTCTGGCCCCAGCTGCTATTGAGAAATAATTGGATGAATTGGTGATGCTTACATTTCATCTGGCCTGCCACTGTGAGTAATCCCATGGTTCCTCCTTGGCCAAAGTTCAGCCATTTAAGCACTTGGTGAAAATCTGTTTGGATGGGCTGGGGGTAGGAACGTGACAGATAACAGCAGAGGAAGAGTGAAAGCTCCTTGGAATCGTGTTGCACATGTTGTCACAGCATCTAACCCTGTGCAAGAGGCATCCTGGTTGTGACTTCAAGTTTCTGCCACAGTGTGAATAACAAACGATGGGGATGCTAACCATAAAAAGTCAAGCTGGCCTGGATACAAGCTGCAATGTGATGGGCAAGGGAATTCATGTGGTGGAATAGACCCTTGTGTGGTATAAATTATTGTGGTACCATGGGATGCCAGTGGAGTTATGATTTACCCAAAGAACTGCCTCTTTGCCTTGCCAAGAAATCATTATATGGGCTGTCACCTCTCAGAATGGATTAATGAACCAGAACAAAATAGATGCCAGCTTGCCAATGCTCTTATTGGGGTCATAATTTGCTACAAAATTTTAATAAGAGACAATTCATAGAAAAATTATTTTGTTTTCTTCCAAATCTCTCAGACAGCAATTCCAAAACATGTGTATGTTTCCTTTTGTCTTTGGTTGTTTTCAGTGACTTTTTCTTCTGTTCTTTTTGATGCCTTAAGTTTTAACTTTCATATTTTTCAGACTCTGTACTGCATTAGTGTATAACTCTGAACTTCATATAAAGTGTCAGCAAGTTCTCTTCACAGTTTAATTAGACAAAACAATCATTTTCCAGGCCAAGAACCAAGGACACCATTGCAGCTTCAGGCCCAAAAAGTGCAAACAACAGAAAATTGAGGAGAGCAAGCGGGGAGGATGGGACTGCATAACCTGAAGCTGTAACTGGACAATTAACCCCAGCATGGAAATGGACCAAAACTTATAAAAGTGTGAAAAGATGTGACCCAGAAGTCCATCTTGGGTGTAGCCCTGGCCAGGCTCTTGTACTGCCCAAGGTGTATCCTTTGAAAGCCTTTTTAATAAATCCCTGCTTTATTCCTTTAACACTGCCCAGCCTCTGTTCTAGGTAACCTCTCAAGTCATCACTTTTCCTGCCTTATTGTTGATGGGTTTTGGAAGGTTTTGTCAGATTTTCCCAGATTTGTAAATCATCAGAGAAGAAAGAGATTTAGGAGAGGACAGATGCTCCACAGAGGCGGTCACAGGGAGGTGAGAGCAGGGTTGATTGATGCTGTGAGGTGGTGACTGCTGGGATCCCTGGTGGGGATATTATTCCAAACCCCTTTGCACAGCCAGCGCTTGGGCTGATTTCTCCTGGGTCTGGGCAGTCCAGGCTGCAGCCTGGGAGGGAGAGAGAGGGAATCACAAACAGCAGAGTTCCCCAGGCCTTCCCACTGCATGATGAAGTGAGAGGGTAAACTTTAGAAGGAGGAGGTGACTTCTTCCTCCTGCTCTTCGGAAGATAAAGGTGAAGAGCCATGTGTGAGGTGGAACCAGCTCCTTGTTTGTCTTGAGCAGGAACTTATTTCCATGTGAATAGTTGCATTTGAACAATAGTTTTGTGGGGTGTTTTTTTGGTAGCTCAGAGTTTGTTTATTTTTTAACAAACCCTCCCATAATGAAGTCTCCCATGGTGACAGCACATCAGCTAGCAAGTGCACCCCTCAAGGGATGTGAGGCACCAAGCTTTGCCTGTTCATGCCTAAGGTGTGCATGCAAGGCTGACAGACACAGCCTGGTATGTGCTTTCTCAGGGCAGGCTGAAAAGGTGGGGGCTTGACTTCACCCTGGCAGTGTGGCAACTACAAAAAGGGAAGTGGGAGGGCTGGAAAGGATAAGTCTTGTTTGGAGTGGAGTCTTCTCAGACAGCCCCATGACTTCATGTGAAGTTGTCACACACAGAGTCATTATTTTGGACAGAAACACAGCCCAGTCAAAGTTGTGGTCTGAGCTCTAGACACTACTGCAACACACACAAATGGGTTTTCTCTCTACCCAAATAAATTAATACATAAACCAAACACACACACACAAACTGTTAACCCCAATGATTCAGGCTGGGTAATTCAGGGATTAACTAGAAGGATCTCTGGTCATTTTACGGTGCTCCTCATCATGCACACAAATTCAAACTATTTTCCTGTTCTGGTAACTTCTAACAGAGGAGAACCCACACTCCATGTGGCTTCAAATGCAATTAGAATCATAAAATAGCAGGTTGGAAAGGACTTCAAGGATCTCTGGTCTAACCTCTCAGGGTAAAAGCACAGTCTAGATGAGATAGCCCAGCAGCCTCCGGAGCTGCATCTTGAAAGTGTCCAATTCACCACTTCCCTGGGCAGATCATTCCAATGTCTGATTGCTCACATTGTAAAAATTTTTCTCTTGTTTGTAATCAAAATGTCTCCAGGAGTAACTTGTACCCATTACCCCTTGTCTCTTCCACGTGGAAAATGGATTTCTCATCCTCTTTGTAGCCATGCTTTAAATACTGGAACAAAATACTCAATGGCTTCTGCCTTTCAGTAATGTACTGCATTCTGACTAATTGAGATTCTTCTGTCCTTGCTTCATAAAACATCTCTTGTTTCCTTCACT
>NW_005054563.1:231282-235776 GCF_000277835.1 Geospiza fortis | reverse complement strand
CTCTATGGAAAATTTCCAGATAATAATCTGTGAAGCATCTTGGGATTTCCTCACATCTCACAATTAGATGGATTTCTGCAATGGTCTGGGGGATTGGGGATGATTTTTTCCTCAGAAAGAGACAAAACTTTTATAAAACAGGGTAACTGCAGGGTAACTGACCAATTTGGTGCTGAGGAGCTCCCAGAGGAGGCAGTCCCACTGTTAGAAGACAGGGTGTAGAAGGATGTGTAAAGGTAGCAGCCAGGTGGTTTGTGTTCTTGTTTATTCTATATGGGAGCTGTAAAAAAATGGGATAATGTGTCTTGGCATGGAATGAATAAGGAAGCTGAAAATGTGATTTTGGGGTGGGGAAAGAGCTCGCAACAATGAGGTTGTAAAACCAACTCCCATAAAATATATCTTGGTCAAGTTCAGTTCTGCTTTTTGTGAAATTAGAGAGAGCTGATCTTACAAAAACAAGTGCTGGTTGAGGTTGCTGTTGTATGGAATTGGCGTGTGCTGTTTTTCTAGCAGACTCTCTTCACTGTCATCAGAGTGCAATTTCTCTAGAGTCGCTGTGGGATGCAACAGATTTCTTGGAAAAGAAAGTTGTGTTGACACCCACAGGCTAGTAATGTTTTCACAAGAAGGAACATGACTTTACATTCGACTCTCTTGAAAAGAGATTAGCAACACTGTGATTTATAAGAATTGCCAGGATTTGAGGTTGCTTTTTCTCCCCTCTCTCTGAATCTAAGCTCCAGCAGGTAGGTGTTAAGTGAGTGAAGCATTTCTGGCAAGATTTATGTGCCCATACAGTAGAATGGGAGTGAAATCTGACAGTCTAAAGGAGGGGGAGCAACTGACAAATAGAGGGGGTGGAAAAGGCAGATTGGCTTGGATTTTTTCTTTCCTTTTCCTTTGCAGTCAAAACCCTTTGAGACTCTTCACTCTTAGGTTGAAAATTTCCTTTGCACAGACATTTCCCTCCCTTGTCCTTTTGTTCTAGCAGTAAATATGGGTCCACAGCATGTACATGGAAAGCAGGCACAGCCAAGGCTAAGGCTCCCTGAAATAATGTCTTTCCTAGAAACAGATGACAAACATTTTCCCCAGAAATGAGATATCTCCAATGATGAAGTTCTCTTTGCAGAAAGAAGCCCTTTCTCACCATGGAGCCTTGCAGCTAAGTAAACAGTACTAAAAGACAGTGTGTCCTCATACAGGAGGGTGTTCCAGCCTAAACAGCAACAAAAGCCTTTGCTTTTCAGAAAGATCTACCACCATGCTGTTTGGTTGTGTGGATCAAATGGGTGCTGAACAGCCCATGATTGCTTTTGTAGGACCATGGTGGTCAGCAGCTCCAGGACTTCTTGGCTGTAAGATGGGGAGCAATCTAGAGGTGTAAGAGAGTTGATATAGTTTGTAAAATCCCCAGAAGCTCAACACTTGATGAAAAACAGATTACAAAAACCAAAATGAGTGGGAATGGTTCCATTAGCCCCACGATTCCTACTGAGCAGTACTATAGGAATACAAAACCAGGAAACAGTTCAGATGACAATGGCATCCTTCTGGCTGCAAAAGGGAGCATTTTCAAAGACTAAACTACTGAATATATGTTTAAATATCAGAACATAATCTTAAGTTTATTTCTGAAACTGCATCTGAAAGACATATCCTGAGCCATGGGTGAAAATAGAGGGGGGAAAATGTCACACTTGCTAGTTGAGTCTTGCTTTTACAGCCCATGGAAAAATATAGACACCTGGATAATGGACAATATACTCTCTGAACAAAATCCAAATGTGCAGTTTTGCCTAGGTTCTAACAAATTTGGAGTGTCCATTGGCCACAGGAACCCATCACCTCACTCATCAGAATAATATAAAGGACTTCAGAGTAATATAAATATAAAGGACTTCAGAGGAAACCCTTTGACTCATGGGGTGTCTTTTATGATGAAGGTACATCACAAAAAATATTTGCCACCAGTCCTAAAAAAGCCCACTGCTACAGCCTGTGTGTTTGTGAGGTGATTGGAGTGACCTCCTGCTTGGGACTACTTCTGAGAAAAACAGTGAGTACAATTCATCTGGAATCTTCTGTATTTCTCCTCTTCTGTGACAGCCTTTAAGGACTTGAAAACATCCTCGGTGAGAACAACTTGAGATTTTTTGAAGCTTCACTGGAAAATGAGAAAGACTGAATAAAAATTGTGGTTTTCCTGAACTGCCAATCGCCTAAGGATTAAGCAGTGATGTAAAATGGAGAAGATATCAGGACCAAGTTCTGATAACACTGACTAGTGACTCAATAAAACATCATCAGTGGGACACCATGAACTTGCTCCATCCTGAGATGATTGCTGCTATGGCACTGTGGAGGATAATGTGGCCAGGTTCAGATCCCTGTGTAGCCAAAAAGCTCAGTTTTGCCATCTCAGTGACCTAACCACTGGTGTCTTGGCTAAGCTGAGCTGTTCTCCTTCTTTGGATGCAAACACTTTTTCTGATGAAAGCCTAAGCAAAACTGGTTTGTTTCTAAAAAAGATTTATGTTCTAACAAATCAACATCTTCCAATTAAAAAAAAAAGTATGTGTATCACTGGAAAATTCCCATTTAGCACTACTGATGAGTAAAAAGTTTTGCTTTACAGATGGAGTTAATAATAGTTTATAAGCTAAAGTGAAAAGGATTTTGGGTGAGCTTCCTAAAGAGGAAGTGAGTCACTGTCTCGGCAGGAAAAGTGTTCCAGATAGGCAGGGCTGCACAAGTTACAAAACACCCCCCAACTGTGTGGAGTCACAGGGAGTGGACCAGGGATTATTGCATCCCAGATTGCAGAAAACCAGGAATTAGTGGGGGGCCTTGAATTCCCCCCCTCCAGCCCATGTGTCTCTAGGTATGGACATCTCCCATCTCCCAGGCTCAGAGCAGCTCCGTTGAGTCATGCCAGGGAAGGCGTGATGGCTGAGGAAGAAGCAGGTGTTGCACATGGGTGGGTGATTCAGTGGATGGTGTTATTCCCACTGAGTCAATGCTAAAGCAGTTTGTAAGCAGGAAGTTGGGGACACTGTGTGGCTACAGGATCTGCTTTCTAAATCCAGCGACATTCAAGGAGTCTGCGGTTCCCTCAGTATGCTTTCCACAGGGTGAGTTGCTTTTAGTTGTTCTTGGGCACAGCATTTTCGAAAGGCAAAAACTGGAGAGGCATTTTTGAGGTATCTGTCGGTGGAATTTACAATCTTGAGAGTCCAGGTCAGTTTTCATGATGGCATTTCTACATTAGGAAGGCATTTTTGGAAAACAGGGTCCTATATTCTTGTGACTGGCTTTGCAGCCCTCCCACTGGTTCCTGGAGTGTCTGGGTTGAACCTTTACATGGAATTCATTTTAATGAGAGCTCTGCATATTTCCCATTCAGCAGAGCACCAGGAATGGTGCTGGCACTCCTCAGGTGTGCTTAGTGACCATGAAAAGCAAGATCTCCATGGCCACCACGTCCTTTCAAGTGCCAATATTATCTTACAGAAGAAAGGTGGAGCTGCTGCATCTCCTCTGACTTGCTTAACTCATTGAAAATGTTAGAGAACATGTCCTGTAATGTTCTAGAGTTCTTGAGTAATTTAACTTTTCAGAGAAGAGATGACATTTCACTTTCTCCATGTGTGTACACAAGTCAAAACTGCACACATGGTACAGCACAGAGGAGAAGATTTAGATCTTCGAAGTCCCTGCTGTTTCCTCTGTCCTTTTGGCATTTGGGTGTCTCTCTTCTCTTGCTGGGAGCACTACAGGTTTGGAAGGTGGGTTATTTTTCCTTCCACTCTCCAGTAATTCAGCACTTAGCCCTTCTGTTTCCTTTTATTCCATGGAATTTCCACTTGGTTTTCAAAATTTCATAGCATGTTTCCCTCCAGTAAAGAAGAGGGAAAATGAAAGTATAATTACCGAATCTCATAAGAACATCCCCAGGCTCTGGTCCATATGGAGCCTGGGAGGATGGCAGATACTTCTGTGCATCTCTGCAATGCGATTAAATGGCCCAAAGGTCTGGGTTGGCAGAGGTGGCCTTCCAACTTCTTGTGCAGAGAGCAATTTCTGGGGAAACCACACCTTCTGGGGACACAAACTCACCAAGGCAACCATTCCCTCTGAGGCTGAGGAAAACGAAATGGGCAGCTCTCCTTAACTCATGTTTGACATTTGTGCTTACTGTTTTCCACCGATTTTATCCAGCACTTCTCTTATGTTTTATTGGCTGAGCTTCTCATCCATTTCTCCTCTGCCATCTCTTCTTCCTTCACAGAGGTCTGGGTGCCCACAGGAGCTCAGTGGAATAAGATTTAGAGAGCAGATTTCAGATGGGCTTCATTTCTGGAGTGCAGTAATGACATACACTTATTGTTGCTTGCTTATTATTGTTTTTTCTAAATAGCTATTTTTGCTCTTAAAGGATTTAATTCTGTTTTTACTAAGAATGAAATCATCCAAATTGTTATGTAGGGA
>NW_005054563.1:173522-231272 GCF_000277835.1 Geospiza fortis | reverse complement strand
CTTGATGTTATGTTTCTTTTAAAAATTATATAGTTTTTAAAAACCATACTGTTTCTGAAGCTGAAATGTTATAAACCCCAGTGTTTAAGCACTGGCCTGAATGCTTTTGCCTCACTACCTTTTTGCTTTTTCTTTGCACAGGTAATTTGTTCAACATTATGGAGAAAGTCTGTGTCAAAGCCTGAAAAAAACCCAAATCCTCCAGAATGCTTTGGTCACAGCATCATCCATATGCTGCTCAAACAGCAGCCACATCCCAGTCCAGCCCAGTGCCCATAAAAATGACAGTGGTGAGAGCAGCTAAAGCAGAGGGACTGCCAGGACCCAGAACTTTCCCTCTACCTTTTGCTTCATCATTTTCATCACAGCCTTTCTTTCCTAAATAAAGATATACTACATTTTTATTTCTAGAGAAGAATTTAGGCAAAATCCACAACGTTAAATAGGAATGAAATTCAGTTGAATCTTCCCCATCTCTTTATGAGATGCAAGTCAAACCTTAGATGGGATGTAATCTCCTTTACTTCTTGCCCTCTTACTAAACAAATCTGGAGTTGAATAACTTGGCTTGAATTTATATCAGTTATTATTCAGGGAACAAAATGAAGAGTAACAGCATGTATCAATTAAATTTTCCTCATCCAATCCCAGCACTGTTTTCCAAGTGAAAGCAATGGATACAATCTCTGCTTTCATAAGGCTTCTCTGTGGCAAAAGTGTTTCACAATTGCTTCCTATCGAGTTTAGCCCCAGTTTCTTTACTGAACACCTTTACTAGCCAGGTACAACAAGCAGAGCTATCACTGAGAATTAGACAGTAAAGTAAACTCTCATGAAGTGAAAATCATTACTTTTAATGCCTGTAGAAATCTCATGATCCTCCCTGTTTCCCTTAAAATGTCAATAATTTTATAAAATTTTTTGTTACAGGTCAGGAATTAAAAGATTAAAAAAAAATAAAGAGAAGACTACTACTATTTTTGTACTACATATTATTCTGCTGGACTTGACAACATGTTTTCTGATGTCCTAGCTTTCAAGCCCTTTGAACCACTGTAAACACTGCTGGAGAGTTGGAAAAATAAAAATAAGGCACTGATTGAAAAAATACAGAAGAACCAGGCTGATCATTACTATATATTTTTATTTTAAAACATAGTGAGACAAACAGGAAACAAAAGCCCTGTGAGCACTCTGAGTCTGCAGAGAAAAAAAAAAAGAAGAAAAAAAAGAAAAAATATAGATATTGTTGTTCCCAGAGCAGGGAGCAGCTTTAGGTCTTGGATCAGAAATGTCCAGCACAGTGGGGCTCTGACCCTGACTCTGCATCTGTTTAATGCTGTGACAATGTTGATATAAAAACCTGTCTCCTAAACAGGTAACTGCATCAGGGCTGGTGAGAAATAAACGTCCTCAAAAGCAGGCTCTCTCCCTTTCTCCCATCCCCAGAGAGAATCAGTGACCCATAACTTTTGCCTGGATTCCTCATGGGGGTGCAAAGAACTGGTTCCCATTTCCCAGGCCCTAAGAAGCAATTCCTTGTGGGCAGCAGAGGGAAGTGGTGCTACAGATTTCCAGAGAAGAGGTGTGGCCCATGGGAGAGCCTCAGGAGCTGACGCCCCAATTTTGGATATCTGGGCTGAGCCAGACTCCGAGACCTCTTCTGCAGTGCTGTGTCTGCTTTGGCATCCTCTTCACAATGAATGTGACCAACCAGGGGGAGCTCAAAAAGCCTTGGATATGTGGAAAAATTTGCTTCACAGAGGCAGAGTTGAAGCTCTGTGTGTTTAACTTACTGATGAAGTCAGCAGATGGCTTGCTCATAGTTTATTAGCTCTTATGTTAAGAGAAGGTATTTGATAGTGAAAGGTGATGTAAGCAAGGCTGGAGTTTTTTGGGTTTTTTTGTTCTTGAGGAACAGATTTTACTTTAAACAGAAGTTACTTGGCTCAGGAGAGTTCATTCACTTAAGAGGGAACAGCAATTCCCTTAGGGGTATTAAGGGATTGAGCGGGTGAAAAACTGCAGATGATGGTGATGGGAACTCCTGGCCTTGAAGCTTGACTGTTCCATAAAACTTCTGGGTGGAGGGATCAGAACAGGAATGCACCATGGGGTTTCAGAGATGTGTATAAAATCCTACCTCAGCATTCTCTCCGTGTGCCTGGAGCAAGCTCTGTGCTGTCCCACGCATTCAGATCTGGCTCAAGAACGTTAAACTGGTCATAAAGCTAAATGACAGAGTAACAGAGCACAGGAGGGGTGGCTGGTGAGGAGTAAAGGGTACTTGAGATCCTTACAAGTGATTGTGAGCAGGAGATAACTCACTTCTTAATCACCGTGTGCCACGCTCAGAGGAAAGGCAAATGTCACTGCAGAATAACAAGTCCTCTGAAGGCACAAAGAAACCTGCTTGTAGGGCTTTCAAAGGTTACTTCAAAGCTTGCAGTCAGAATGTTATCAGGATCTCACGTTTCAATATTTGTGTTAAGCCATGAAGTTAAAAAAACCCTCAAAACATTTTTAAGGTGGAGCTGGAGGAGGTTTCTGAAGATAATTTTGGGATGTAGTCGCCTGTGGAGTCACTTGAGGAGGGGGTATGGTGGCTCAAGAGGCCTTTTCCCATTCCATACATCTAAAATGTAATAATTAAATAAAGAGGGTTGTTATGCAAGGGGGCAGCAAGCTGATAGAAAGATATGCCAAACCCCAAGTTTTTACAAGAATTGGAGCTAATCTGTGTTACTATTTCTTCTCCATGTCTGTGCGAACTGGAGTTGCAACATGTACACCAAGCAGCACAGTGCTCCCTAGCTGGACGGATCTCAGAAGGTTGGATCCACAAATGGGGCAGTGCCACCACCCTTGCTGTGCCTGCTGGCTGCCCCAAAGCACTGAGGACCTCGAGTCCTGTGTCCAGCTCTGGATTCCCCACTTCAAAAAGGACATTTTGGTGCTGGAGCGAGTCCAGAGAGGGGCAGTGAAGCTGGAAAGGGTCTGGAGCACAAGTTCTGGGGGAGCTGGAGGTGTTTAGCCTGGAGAAAAGGAGGCTCAGGAGAGACCTTGTCACTCTCTACAGCTCCCTGAAAGGATCCAGGTAGGGGTTGGTCTCTTCTCCCAAGTAACAAGTGTCAGGACAAGAGGACATGGTCTTAAGCTGTGCCAGGGGAGGTTTAGGTTGGACATTCGAGGAATTTTTTACAGAAAGGGTGGTCAGACCTGGGAACAGGCTGCCCAGGGAGGTGGTGGAGTCACCATTCCTGGAGGTGTTTAAGAAAACTGGATGTGGCACTCAGGGCCATGGGCTGGGTGACACAGTGGTGATTGGTCACATGTTGGACTTGATGAATCTCAGAGGTCTTTTCCAACTTGTTTAATTCTGTGATCACTTTGATCCTTATCACTGCCCACAGATCATTGTAACCTGCTGCCACTGAAATATCACAGAAAAGTTTGGGCTGTAAGGGACAGTGTTTCCAAAGAATTATAATACTAAAAATATTTAAAAAATAAAGAATTTTTAGTGGCCCATGGTCATGCCCAGTACTCCTGCTACCAGGCCTTTAACCAATCCACAGATGAAACCCCATGCATTAAGATATAACATCTTACGTGAAGTCTCAGAATACTGCTCTAAGTATTTTCCACAGCTGCCAGATTATTATTAAATTTCTGCTGTGTGGGAATACTGAAAGTCTTTTTGTTTTAAATGTGAACAGTTTCAAGTGGCAAAATTCCCTTTGGTTTTCAGCCAGTTCAATAAGGCAACAGCACTGGCTCACAGAAAGGGGAAGACAGGTCACCTTGAGAAGTGAGACTGACTTTATGCTATTTCTCTCACTTACTGGTACTTTCTTCTTTAGACCTGAGGATTTTTGCAGATGAAGGAGGGACAAGTCTTCCTGCAATGTCCTAGTTCCACAGTTCTGTATCCATAAATCCATGAGGTACCCAGCAGTTTTCCCTCATCCCAGTAAAAGAGACAGCATGTAGGATCATGCCAGTTTATTTCCAGGAGGATGCTGTTTTGACTCTGATACTTAGAGACAAATATTTATTTGGGGCAGCCCTGTTTATTTATCCTGCTTTGTTTTTCTTCCTGGACCAGTGGGAACAATCAACAAGTTCACTTCCTTGTTGGGAAATGATGGCTGGATTTGTCAGTAAGCTCTCTTACTAAAAGAAGTTTTGGGTTCTGGTTTCTACCCAGGGCCACACTTTAATTTTTGTTGTGTGATTGCTTTCTCCTTATTTTCACTCTCTGGCTGATTTTTTAATAGACCTGCAGTCAAGCAGCACTCCAATGTCTTAATCTGCAACTTATTTCCAAGGAAATCCTCCCCGAAGGAGGGGAAACATCTCATGACATGTGGTCAATGGCTTGGGGATGATCACCCATCATCAAAGAAAGAAAATTGTTTCATTATTGAATGTAGGATACTTCACCCAGGATCAGCCTTTACAAAGTCTGTGATTTATAGCAGTTGTACAGCCTTTCTTGGCAGGTAATGTTTACATATTGCCCAACCTTCCCTAATTTCTATGTACATTTCAAAGATTATTGGTTAAAACGGTCAAAGGTACCATTACATAAAACATCACATGCTTTATGTTATAAAGTTGTGATTTATTTCAGTTTAGACAGAGATTCACATGTCTGCACAGGCAAAGGAAAGGGATAACTTTTATTTTAATGTAAAGCCTGTATAATTCAAGAACTGAAGAGAAAGAAGTCCGGCAAAATAAAGGTTATTGTGTAAATAGAGCTGAGAGGGGAAAAAAAAACACATTGAAAGACATGTGATGTTTACACGACACATTTAGGAAAAGTTCTTTCTCATTTCCAGGTCATTTTAATTGTAAGAGGGCACCTGCTTGTTAAACTGTATGACTTGAAGATTCTTGGGAGGTATAAAGATCACAGATAGGGCTTTGGCTACTGTTCAGCATACGAAATCAAGGAGAGGAGGAATTTAACAAGTGTGAGTGTTGTAAAAGCTGTCACCAAGCAGTGGCTGTGCTGGGAGAGCCAGTAGGCCTGGTGCAGCTTTGGCACTGGGTTTGCTGGGTGTGCAGTCCCTGCAGTGCCCCTTGATAAAATCAGAAGTGGCAATGCTTGGTGTCCTCGAGCCCATCAGCACAGGGGCAGTGGGAACAGCCACTGGAACAAGTGGTGTGAGTGCCTGTGGGAGAGCAGAGTGTTAAAAACACCCAAAGGGTCTTTGATTTAAGGGCTGCAGTGCCTCGGTGCTTTAGGGAGTGGATCTGGCTGTACACAGAGAGGAAAAGTAGCAAAAGAAGAGACAAGAAAGTGCAAACCAGAATTTTTTGGAAAACACTTCTTTTACCCCGCCTTTGTTAAAAATTAAAACAAATAACCCACCAGCTGAAAAATTATATTGAATAATTGCACTTCAGATACTATGCCAACAAAACACACATGGGCCGTGGTGATAAAACATTTTCTCCCAGTGGAACAAATCACTTATCAGGCTATGATACAAAGTAAGGAAACATTTCAGTACAAGTGAACTTTAGCTTCACAATAGCTGCAATAAGGGAATGCTGACTTTCAGCCGCCTTATTTGGAGGAGAATTATCCAGACCTACCCACAGCCTTTACTTATCTGCTATTGTGTAATTTTTAATGTCATATTTGCTTATACGTGCCCCATAATTATTTTCCACTAGAGACATGTACAGCTACTATTTTGCTGCCTCACATGTTTCCTTTACATTTTCATCTCCCTCTTTTCTCAGCCACTTTGTCTCTCACTTTCTTTCCATACCATGACCATTTCCTTTCTTTCATTCATTTTTGTATTATTTCTTCCTTTTCTTTTGTCTGTTTTTCCTTTCCCATCTTTCATATTCTGTGTGACACAGAGACCGTAGACTGTCATTTTTGCTTTTCCCTATTTCATCCTCCATGATGTTTTCATCAAACCTGAGAAGAGAGAAAAATTTTGAGAAGCTTTTTCATTCATCTTGATCTCTCCAGTCTTTTCTATGCCCTTTCTCCATGTGAGGAAACCAGCAGCTCATCCAGGAGAGGTTATAGGAGTCTGTACTGTGCTTTGGGGTGCCAGGAACTGGAACAAAACACTGGGTTGCAATGTAGAGGAGTGGTCAGAAACAGCGCCTAAATTTGTCATTACCCTGATACAAAGAGGAAGCTGAGATTCCCCTAAGAATCACAATTAGGCTGATGTGAAAAGCCTTGTGAAAAAGGGGATTGCAAAGGTGGTGTGATTGAAAGGTTTCTCTGTGAGGTTGAGGTGTTTGTTTGCAGTGTGTTACTCCAAGGGCTGCTTCTGCCTATTGCTGGTGACACTTCATTTTTTCTTTAGTCTTAAAATATGGGTATTTAAGTCTCATGAAAGTGAAAAAAAGAAAGAAAAGGAAAGCAAAGCAGCCCTCCAAGCTCAGCAGGTGTTACCACACTGGTATTATTTAGAGTTTTTCCTCTCTTTTAATCTGGGGCATTTTGTTTGTTTGTTTTTATAAATACTAGAGAAATGAAGGGAATATGCAAATCTAACCTGAGGACAGATACTTTTTCTGTTCAATACATGATTTCCATGTTATTCTTCATATTTGGAAGGCACCCATGACTTCACAGGAGGTAAAGCAATTCCAAAAGCACCACTATGCACTTGTATTAAGGAGACTGGGGGACATTATATGCCTTATGTTTTATGTCCTTTTTATGTCCTATTTTTTATATATTTTATTTATATTTATATTTTAATTTATATCTTGTTTTTATATATTTCTATATCATATATCATTATATTTATATTTTAATTTATATTTTATTATTATATATTTATATATTATATATTATTATCTTTAAATTTTATTGTGTCCCCTTTGTTTTAGCAGCTGGATGTGTACAAAACAACAAATTTTGCAGGAAAAGGGTGTATCAGCTCTGCTTAAATATAGTGCCTATTTTCTTTGAGCATTTCATGACTAGAGAGAACTTGTAGATGCAGAAAATCTGTTGGCACTACTTAGCCTAAGCCAAGACTGTTGCATTTTTCTTCTTTTCTCTCCTCAGCAAAGCAAAGGGGTTGTAACGACCAGGCTGGTCCTTGTTGGAAGCAGCAAGTAGTGCCACGTATGACCTTTTGTTGCTTTGACATGCTACCTTATAAGCTGGTAGCTTTAAGAAATGCAAGGCAGAAAAATTTAATCTCCTGGAACATGACGTAAAGCCATTTAATTATTTTCAAGACATTCTTTGGGAATGACTGGGTTTGCTGCTTGAGCTGGGGCGTGTGCGTGTGGCTGAAGGTTTGCGCTTCACCAAAAAAGGTCTCCCGGGTGTCCCAGGGTTGCTCAGCCAGGCTGTTTCCTGGGCTGGCCTGGCCACTTGGAGATCATGGATGCTTTCCAACCAGGCTGCCAACTTTCAGACCAGCCTGGGTAATTCTCAGGCTCACCCACTCCTGCCCACGAGCTGCAGTTTCAATGCCCCTGACAGCAAAGTGCTTTTCTTTGGCTGTGCTCCCACCAAGCACCCACAGCATGACTCCAACCCTGCCATTGCAAAAGATGCAGGCTCCTGAGTACTAAGGATGGGTGAAAGATGGATTTTTTTTTTTTGGTCCACAGGGAATGCATTCTTCTTTCTCAGAATGGAAAAAAAACCACTGATTTTTTTTTCTCAAATTTCCTGAGGCCAAACCAAATCCCTCCCCCAAACACCCTTAAAACCCCCTTTTTGAACTGCTCTCTAAGTTTCATTTTGATAAAAAACTCATCTCATTCTCACTCCACCTTGAAAAATATTTTTTTTCATGTAGTATAAAATGAAAGTCAAACCCTGGTAACCCATCTTTTCAAGCTGAAAATCTAAAACATTTGCTTTCAAGAAGTTCAAGGAAGACCTTTGAAGATATTTTGTTTTCCACATGAGGGGTTTTTTTCCATTTTTCTTTTAATTTTAGAGAAAACCCTTTATTTTTAACAAATTAGCACTGTTAGCTTGCTGTTTGTTTGCTGGTTTGGTGTTGGTTTTTGGCTTTTTTTCTGGTGGGAAAGCTGGTGCCATGGAAGATATCCATGCAGCTCTGTAGTGAGCTGGCCCATGGAGATACTGTGAGTGATTTTACCAATCAGTGCTAGAAAAGAGAAACATTTGGAACAAAACTTGACCTAAGGTCTCCTCAACTTCTCCTCTCCAGTGATGTACCTGCTTCTCTTCCCTGTATTGCACAAACCAACCACTCCTCTAACCTACAATATAGGCACAGCTGAAGATTAGAGAAAAAGGGCTTCAGACATTGAAAGAAGCTGGAAAGATACTCTAATCAAGTATATAGATCTTCACAGAAATGTGGGAAGATCTAATTCTGCTCTACAGTGGCTGAGATTCAGTGCTCTTCTCCTTTGATATTCTATTTTTCTGAGGAATGTTGTCTCCAGAGACTGCATCCAAAGATCATTGAAGCCAGCTGAGAAAATCCCTTATAATGAATTTTTCCATAATTTTGAAAATCCTGACATTTATGTTTTCTTTTCTTTTTTTTTTTCTTTTAATTTTGAAGGAGGAAGAACGGCTAGCTTATTTATGCTCTCTTCTTTGCCAGCTGTGGTTGTATTAGGTCTTGAACTGAGCTCTAAACCTTAATTACTGTAGCAGCAGTGCAAAAAAAGCCATTCTAATTCTGGGAATACAAACATTCCGTTGTCTCCCAAAAGTCTCCGCTAGAATAAAATGTCTTTTAAAAGATACTTATCTTTTAAAGCCAACTGCTCTTCTCTTCGTATCACCACCATCAGCCTCTAGGTCTAGAAGTAAGCTTCAGCACTTTCCTTACACAAAACCTGACCTAAACGAAGCAAAGCAGGGTTGTGGGTACAGAGATGATTCTCCTCCCGAGGTGGGTGGAAGAATACATAGCACCACTTTGTTAGAGAAAGGTTTTCCATCCATTCTCAGCCAAGGGAGACACATTTCAAGTTCACATTTCAGCTGACCAGACAGGGCTATATGGCCTCTCAAGGAGTTTCTGTGGCAATGGATGAAAATATTTGTATCTGGATTTGTCTTCTGCTGTTTTTGTCAATACCAGAAAAGGTCAATGTTTTTCCTTGGTCAGGGAAAGATGATGTCTAGATTTACAGCAGCATGAAAGCTAAAAGAAGAAAAGCAAGAAGTAGTTTTGGCAAGTGGTGGATCCTTCGGTGTCCAGGAACCATTAACCTATTAAAATGAGACTGTTTCTTTTTCTGTCCCCAGGACACTTCAGTCATTCCCATAAGCTCAGATCCTTCCAAGCAACTCGGAAGAAGCAAAGCTCCCCAGAAGGTCCCTGCTCTACTCTTCAAGCAGACACTTCAAGCAGAGAGAAAGCAACAGCTCATCAAGCCATAATGTCAGGAAAAGAAATGAACTAAACTAATTCTCTTTTCCTCTTGCTAGCCCCAGCATTTAATTTTTTGACTTTTAGAGTCTAAACATAGCAACATGGCACCGAAGAGAAGGCTTCCTAAATCTTAGGGAGTCTCTATTCTTGTGTTTAAAGCTTAAGGACATGTAATGCCTATTCTGAATATCTTCAAAGTAAATCTACAACTAAGCACGATTCCTGTCCCAGTGTTGTTGGAATGAGAAGCTGGATTCACAAGATGTTACACTATGGAAATCTAGAGTAAGAGTGCATTAAATCTGAGTCTTGCCCAGTACACCATCACTTTTCTGTCAAATTCCCATCCCAACTCTTTTTAATGCTCTTTATTTCAAATGTAGCTCCCCTACATCTTTTGGCTAGGAAATGAATCCATTCAAGACCCCAGACCTCATGATTCCAGCAGCATGAGGGAGCACGCATTTAAAAACACATTTATCATTTCAAGGAAGCCATTCCAGCCTGCTTTTTCTGGGTGATTGAAAGCAGTTTAGGAAATGTAGAACACTAAAATAAGAGGAAGATGGAGACACAACTACTGGTATGCTCTTAAATTTGTTCAAGGAGATCAGGATAATCAAGTATATAAGAATACTTTCCACAAACTGTAGTTTCAAATCAAAGTTCTTCATTTTCTTCAAGTAACGCAGCAAAAAGTTGTCAAGTGCCACATTTCAGGGTTAACACAGCACTGGCTGTTGCTCATGCCCACTGTTGGATATAAGTGCATACAAAAATAACTCATCAATGGTTTGAATTGGCATTGGATTTTTAAATCTGGTGGTTCTGATTTTAATTTAACATATCCTGTGGTGCAGTGTGTGAAATATGTACTTAACCCAGATTGTTGTGAGATGAAAGCACACTCGTGTTTATTTTACATTATTTGCTGTAGTTTGTTGAAAGCCAACATTCCTGGGCAGTGAATGCAGCAGGGATGAATCATTTGAACTAGGTGAGGGGTTAGCAGCTGGAAGAAAATGAAAGTTAAATAACTACATTAAATTTCAGCAAAATGGGTTAAAAATGTAATGCTAGAGAAACTTGTATCTCCATTGTGAGACAAGGAATTATGGTACTTATTTCAATGGGTTTTCTACCAGAACTTCTAATGTCAGCTGTGATTAGAGGTAATTAATATCACACATTTCCTACCTTCAGAACTGAGGTGCTGAAGCAAAGTTAAGTACAAATTGCTACCAAGAGCTGTAGCAAATGCACTAAATGACAGTATAGCATCAGGGAATCAATCCTAATGATTCATATCACCATAGGAATCTTAATCAAGGACCAGGACATCACCAGACTGAGTATTGAATGGTTAAGGAAAAAAGATGGGCCCTGTGCTGGAGAGCTTAGCACTGAAGCAGAGGCCAAAGGGAATGACAAAGGACGCAAAGAGAAGGGAAAGCAGAACAAAATGATGGAGCAGCAGCACCAGAAATGAGCCCAGCACAGGGGCAGTCCACAGTAAAGATTTTCTGAGAACTTGTGACAGTGATTTTGACAGAAAACAAGAGAGTGGCTGCGTGGGTGTTTGTGGTGGGCCCGTCTCACACCTGAGTGTGGGAGTGATGGGCAAAGGTGCCTGCCTGAAAATCCATCAAGTGGGCAAATAAAGCTTACATTAAGGGCTGGGTGAGGGCAGAAATTGTATCTGGTTAGTTAATGATGCACTTGAGCCTTGAAAGCAGAAGGAAGGGGCTTTTCCTGATGATAGCAGGGCGGAGGAAGGGGGCCAGAGGCGGCAGCAGAGCAAAAGCCACCCCTGAGGAAAGGATGCTCAGAGCAGTGTTTGAGCTGGGTACAAGTTGGATGAGACAGTGCCTTTCAAGGCCAGAAAGAAAAAGAGGTGGGAGTAGCTGAGATTCAAAATGCCAGAAGCCTGCACAGGAATTTTAGCTCAAAGGAGACGAAAGGCCACAGAATAAAGCTGGTATTGAGAAAAAAAAAATGAAAAATCACCGAGGATGCGAGAAGTCTGAGCCAAAGATGTCTCCTAGGATGCCTGTGGGACAGGCAGCATGCTGCTGAGGCTATGGGGTACTTCCCAGAGCTGTCAGCTGAGCAGCTCTGCTCCCACCACGCTGGGCTGCAGCTGGGGGGGAGTTGTCTTTTGGGAGGTGTTAGAGGGAGAGGCCTCAACTGGGAGAGAGGGAGCAGGGAAGCAGATCTGTAAATCACAAGGGACTGGGAAAGGGAATGCGAGTTTGGGGCTGTAGGTGAAGTTGCACAGAGACAACATGAACACACAGAGAGGAGCAGAAGAGAGGAGCACAAGAGAGGAGCACAAGAGAGGAGCAGGTGCAGAAGTCCCTGGAGAGTGGGGCAGTGAAGAGAAGCATCTGCAGAAGGAGACTTGAGCAAGGAAGAGAAGGCATTGGGTCACCAAGAGAGGATGGTGGCTCCATGGGTGCCTGACTCAGGTGGTGTCCTCAGGGCTGCATGCTGCTCCTTGTGGTTTCACAGCCTGCTCTGCAGAGGTTTCTTGCAGGTCTCTGACTTTCTTTCTCTCTCTTCAGCTGCTCTGCTCTCCTTGCTCAGGTGTGAACAAACACCAAGGAGACAGAGGACAGGCTGGGACATCCTGAATTCTCTTGCAGCACTTGAAAGATCAGCATTACTGAAACCCAGAAGAAGAAGAAGAGGTGTTGAAGGCTGTCAGAGTCAGGCAATCAGTCAGGCAGGTGCACTGAGGGGTACAGAGAGCTGGGAAAGAAGGGGCAGAACAGCAAGAGGCTTTCCTTGGGCTAGCAAACACTTGGGTTGCACAGCTACAGGCTTCATCATCACCCTACTCCCCCGATTTCAGTTTTCAGAGACAGCATGGTTTTAGTCCTTCATCATCCTGTCAGTCTGGTCCAGATGGCAGAGACTCAGAGCAAAGCAGTTATTCACCAAGAGAGGGATTGGAAAAGGACAGGCTCTCTCTAAAAGCAGTAAAGTTACATTCAGTGAAGACTGCACTATGTCTAAGAGCAGTAAGGGTTGGACTGATGTAAAATGAAGGTGGTCCTGTCACTTTGATCATTCTTATGTCTGTATTTTATGTATAGCTTCTATAACTCTGAGTAATACAAATTTTTGTTTATCATAGGCTCTTGTCCTTCAAAAATTGTGGGAATACTTTGTCTGGCCAGGTAAGTGTTTCCTGGTTGTTCTTTCCATTAATTCTCTCAGTCTTTACCGAGGGGCAGAAAGATAGGGATGCTTAAATTTCTAGATCATTAAGATTGGAGAAGACCAAGTCCAAAATGTGCTTTTTTCCCAATCATTAAGATTGGAAAAGACCTGTGATTTCATTGAGTCTAATCCAGCACCTCCATGTCCCACACTAAACCTGCCCTATCTTGACGACTTCTGAACATTTCCAGGGATGGTGATTCCACCACTTGTCTAGGCAGCCTGCTCCAATGCCTGATCACCCTTTCAGTGAAGAATTGTTCCTTGATATCCAGTCTAACCATCTCCTGGTGCAATTCCTAAGACTTCCTTTGGAGATGCTCGCTTAAATTCAGCGCACAGGCACCTGCTTGAGTTTTGGGTTGATCTCTTTGAGGTGCAGAGGTTGGCAGTGCACTGAAAGCCCTTGCTGCCTCATTTCTTTGCCAGAATGCCACAACTCATGCCCTGTACTGCTCCAGGATGCGCTGGCGGATGGATGCGGCTGTGACAGACAGCGCCGCTCCAGGCGGGCGCGCTGGGGACAGACGAGGGGCTCATCCCGGAGGGCGGGGAGGGATCCCGGAGCTCCCATTGCTCGCTGCCGGCTCCGGGGAGCGCTGCGGGAGGGCCCGCGGGGCCCCGCGGACCGCGCCGAGCGGAGCGGGCCCCATCCGGGATAAAACACTGCCCCCCTTCCGTGCCTTACATAGGTTTAAACTTTTCCCCCCTATTTTTTTTTTCTCTCTCTCTGTCTCTTGGTTTTTTGGGTTTTTTTCCCCCCATTATCGAAGATCTCAAATATTCCGAGAGAGGTTACAAAATGTGTTTACTTACAAATTTGGAAGTAGCGACAAGACGCAATGCAGTGAATTTGTCATCTGCTCATGACTAGCAGATGGTCCTCCTTCTCTTGCAAGCAAACTGCGTGAGTCACATCATGCCTGGTTGGGAGAATCGAGCCGAGGCGCTCCGTGGCACCGGGGTGGACAGAGCAGCCCATCCTGATCCTGCCGCCTGCCCACACAGCCAGTGCGCTCCCTGGCACTGGCTGGGTCCCCACGAGCCCTTTGGAAAGGTTCCTCATCCCTCCTGCTTCCACGGCAAATTGATCCGGGTGCACTCCTGTCTATGGAGACTGCTTCATGTGGCTCTCGCAGTGTTTTCCCCCCATTATCGAAGATCTCAAATATTCCGAGAGAGGTTACAAAATGTGTTTACTTACAAATTTGGAAGTAGCGACAAGACGCAATGCAGTGAATTTGTCATCTGCTCATGACTAGCAGATGGTCCTCCTTCTCTTGCAAGCAAACTGCGTGAGTCACATCATGCCTGGTTGGGAGAATCGAGCCGAGGCGCTCCGTGGCACCGGGGTGGACAGAGCAGCCCATCCTGATCCTGCCGCCTGCCCACACAGCCAGTGCGCTCCCTGGCACTGGCTGGATCCCACCGAGCCCTTTGGAAAGGTTCCTCATCCCTCCTGCTTCCATGGCAGATTGATCTGGGTGCACTCCTGTCTATGGAGACTGCTTCACGTGGCTCTTGCAGTGCAAAGGGATCTTTAAATGGGAACACATTGCATTAACATTTTACAGACGAGCTGATAGAGATAGCTCTGAGTTATGCTTAAACAGACTCATTTTTTAGCTGTGGATGAAGCCAAAGTGGGAAATGCAAGAAAGCCTGATGAGACCCTTTTGGCTGGAATCAGTGCTGCTGCAGACCAGTGTTCCTGTGAAAACCCTGCCTCAAGGCATGACATGTTGAAGGTGACTCTGAGCTGTGCTCTTAGTCAGTAATAAAACAAAACAAAATTAAATTAAAATAGTGCAACTGTCCATTGGTTTAGAGGTCTGTGCAGAGCTTTCAGAATTGAAGTTGCTTGTCCTGGTAAGCAGATAAGGCTCAATTTTATTACAGGTGTGTTAGAAAGCTGTTTTACAAGATCTAACATTCTTTCCTGCCTTCCCTCTCTGGTTTGAGTAGATTTCTCTTGATAGCTTTTCCTCAGTTATGACACATTCCTGGTTTTGTCTTATCGTGTAAATCTGCATGATTGGTTTTCCTCAAGATTTGTGTCTCTGTGTGTGTGTGTATTCTTCACAGCAGAGCAAGTTTAAATGATACAGAAATGACATACCAAGAGTGATGGGGAAAATTCAGGGAAGATATCAACCTGAAAATGTTTTGAAATGTTTTTTGGAAAGTGGACAGGTTTCAGGTTGACAGGTTCTTTTAAAATGAATTAATTTCCAAAGCTGTCACTTATTTATATGGCATAATACTTGTGGCTCTTTGCTGCATGCAGGAGTTCCACTCTCTCATACCAGCCATGGGTAAGTTGTGCACTCGTGCCAGATGCTCATGTTTGCACAATGTGAGACACACAAATTGTGCTTGACATTCTGTAGGTAGCAGAGTCCCTGTGAATAATGTAAAGAAAGTGTTCGGTTTCCTTGCTTTTCAGTTTCTTCTGGAATGTTTTTTTGCCTAGTTTTCACGGAAGAGCACTCCAGATTAAGGCACTCTTCGTAGGTAAGAACAGTGAGACAGTCCTCTTGTTTCTGAAAGAAATGCTAAGATCTGCAGAGGACAGTGACGAAACTCATGTTAACCTGGTAATAAATCTAAACCTGGCACCAGGAGCTCTGATTTGGAGATCCTGGAGCTGTAACCAACCTGTGAGCCCCATGGCACAGCCACAGTCCATCACTGACATTTCCTCCAATGTCTTCTGTTTCAGAGGTCAGATGTTGCTCTGGGAATTGCCTCCCTGCAAGGAAACAGAGTTTGAGCTGTCTCCTCTGTCTGAGCTCCTCATCAGTAGCTGTGAAGGTGCTGGTGCTGAATTGTCATCCAGAATGTAGGAATGAGAGAGGAAGGGGAATGGAGGGCTGGTTGTAATGGAAACATGAGGGGGTTGCTTGCAGAGGTGGATCGTCTTCAGGTTTGGGAAGGGTGACACTCATGGGGGACCCTGGGGACTCCAGTGCATCTAACAAGCACCAGGAAAGCCCTCCAAGGTGCCAAGAATAGGTTTGTCCTCTTGGTCCCTGAAATGAGCCTCCTCTCTCCCCTCATTGCTGCCAATAAATCCAGGATTAGGAAGCTGACAGCCGCCTACATGTTCTGGAAGAACACAGTGACCACATACAAAATTTATAGCCTACAATATTACTGTAGGTGGGGATAGAAAATACTTCTGTGGGGTTTTTAGGCTTGGGATTCCCCGTGGGTGCTGGCAGTGACTTATCCTGATACATTATCCCCCTCCCAGCAGTGAGGCATGCAGGAGGAGAGGGCTGGCATGCTCCATGTCAGTGCAGGGTCCCAGGGATTGATGTTGTCCCAGGTGCCCTGGCAAGGTGCAGGTTACCTGTGTTTGATGTACCTTGAGCTTGGCTTTTGCTCCACAGTCAGATCCGTCTGCTTCAGGTCAGTGCTGTTCTCTTTTTACTGTCAAAACCCCACAGCCCTGGCTGGCTGCCCTCTTGGGCAGCCTCATTCACCACCTAAAACCCTCCCTTGGGACCTCAGCAGATAAATACATAGATACTATAAATACTATACAGATAAATACATAGATGGGGAGCAGACCATGTGCTTTCTAAAACACGGGCACTACAACTGGTCAGCTTTAGCCTGGTGGCTTTTCCTTGCTAACAACATGCACTGCTCAGCCCTCATCACTGTTGCTTCACCAACTTTGGTGACCCCCATGCTCACAGAGGGGAAGGAGACAAAAAGGAATGCTTGAAAAGGCCCATGGGAGGCCCAAGTGTGAAGTCTGCAGGAGAAAAATTAATTCAACAGAAGTTGTGAATAGAAAGAAGTGGCATAGTGAGCTCACACAGGCTCGACATTTCTTGGTTTCTACGATGTCTGGGATCTGGACCTGAAAATCCTGGGTAAAGCCACAACTAAGGGAGATGAAGTGGGAAAAGCTCTCACCTCTGTCTTTGTTGCTGTTGGAAATGGAGAATCACAGCTGTGAAATTTAGATCCTAGCCAGCCAGCTTCTGTGAGGTTTCACCTCTGAGCTGAAGTTGGCTTGTAGTGGGCAAGTTTCTCATTACTTTTGGGTTCACTGGGATGAATACAAAATATAATTCATTCCAGCAAAAGAAGAGCTGTATCTCCATTGGAGGTGCTTTGGGTAAATGGGAAGCTCTGAGATATGTGTTCTGCAACTCACAGTGAGACTTTAAATAAGATACCTGGGAAACTGAAAACTGAGCAGCCACTGGAAAACCCATCATCTCAATGTTGGATTTTCATAAGGCAGGAGGCTTGGAAGTAGATGATATTTAAGGTCCCTTCCAACCCAGGCCATTCTGTGATTCTGTGATATCTGGGAAAGGGCAGAAACCCAGATGCAAACCCAACAGAGCTATCTTGCTTCTAAGTTATTTAGTTTAAAGCTAACTCAAGGAGAGCCATGGAAACTCCTCATGGAAAACAGATAAGCCTATGGATAAAATAGTAAAGAAAAACTTCAAAACTTGCTGTTAAACAACTATAATGAAACAGACAGATGTCCTGATTGTACCGATATGTGACAATATCCAGTCCCTACACCTTATCCATGCCCCAGATTCCATCATAAAATCACGAGTGTATTCAGCTATTTCAAACAGACCTTGCCCAGACCAACCGCTTCATATTTAATGCATTCTTTGTGTATCTCAGGTAAAGAAAACACAATAGAATGGCAAATCTTACCCAGAAACAGCGTTGCATTTCTGGATTTCCAGACCTGTCTTAGCCTCAAGCAAGGGAGAAGTTTGTACAGCAGTTAACACGATTAAGCATGACTGACGCCACATGTGTCCTAGGCTGGAAGAACTGCTAAATCTCTGCATTTTGCCCAGTCATGTCGCTGAAAGTGCTTCCATACACCTGAAGAAGATTGCTACACGCAAATGTTTGTTTTTCTGGTGATACTGGTTGGCCTACTTTTGCCTACCAGGGGAAGTACAAGCTGTTCCTACCCAAATGTCCTGAGACCATCCCAGATGAGCTTTCAGACCTGTTTGAAGTTATATTCTGGGTCCAGCTTGACAGAGAACTGAGCTCAACACCTTGCACTCCCTTTTCCAGCAGGAAATAAGACTTTGCATGCCTGGCTGCGGCTCTGAATTAAAACCATATCTCCCAAAAAGTAACCCAAGGATTTGACTTTGTCTGGAAAGAAGATGTGATAAGAATGTGGTTGTCTTCAAGGGCAGATAAGGGAAAGCTTCTGGTCCTGCTGCATGGCAGATCTCCTGCTGGGAAGTCCTGTGGGAGGAAGGAGTGTAATTCTGTGGGACCAGCATTATGGATGAACTCAGCATCCACTACTGCATGTGAAATAGCCCCTTGAAACTGAATCCAGCTCTTCTCAATCTCCAAAGGAAAGAACTGTAGTTTTGCTAAGGAAAACTAAGCCTGTGGTCTCAAGGGATATGAGATACGCTTTTATTGTTAATTTGTATATTTGCCTTGCTGAAAATGCCATCTAAAGCTGTGTAGGAGGAATGTATCTGGAGTATTTTTTCCAAATTTGTTTTATTTGGTGTAGACACACTCTGAAATAAACCTGAAGCCTGGGAGGGGTAGGAGGGGTGGAGGCTGGGCTTGAACCTTAACCCCATGAGTGTTCTTCTCAGCCCCATGGGCTCTGGCTGCACAGCCCACACAGGGCTCCCCGGATCATCTCAAAAGACAAAGTGATGGGGATCGATGTGGCTTGTAACTTCTTCCTTAACTCCCTCGCTATTGATGTTCTCTAACAAGAGATCCAAACTGCGACAAGGGAAATGAGTGAAGAAAGACTTTTCGAAAGAGGAGCAAAATGGGAGCTGATCCAAGCATCTGTAATTAGCTAATGGATGTGAATATTTATGAAATCTCCCAGCAGTGGCAGTGAAGTGCTGATCCCAGAGAAGTGGACGCCCTCTTCCTTGATGTCTTTAATCCTTGCAGTCCCAGCTGCCATGGCTCGAGTTTTGGAAAACCCCACCCTCTTTCTGGCCTCTGAACAAAATCAATGTTTCAGAGGGAAATGCAGAAGAGCAAAGGAGTGAAACAAAAGTTCAGATAAGCATAACAAATGCTGGAAAGATGAGATCCTCCAAGCAGAGTGCTCTAGAAAGCACTCCTGTTAATCTGGGCAAGGCTCTCATCAATTGCTCTGTGCAGGAAGAACTATTATTGGACTCATAAGGAGGTAAGAGATTTATTTCCTCAGCTGCATGGAGTCATGCTATGAGATATCATTGAGTAAGAATAATTAGGATTTGAACTTTTAACATCATAGGTTCTCCTGTGTTTCCAGTCCTTTCCAGAGATACGTTTCCTAAGTGGTAGCCAGGATTTCTGTACCATTTAACTACATAATCCTTACAAGTAATTTTTTTAATGTCCAAGTGGCTGTGTTGATCTCCATTTGAGCATCTGTAGATGAACTTGGTAATCAATACTTTTGGGTGATAACAAAATAAAATATTAAAGTGTATTTTAATTTGAGCAGTTCAGTCGTGATCCAGCAATGTGAACTTCATTTACCTGGCAATACCTTACTGCAGTTAAGACATATCTCAGAAAAAAAAATGATGGTAAAATCCAGAATGGTCACATCAGGTTAATTGGTTTCATGGTTGCAATGGCAATATGAGGAGCTTGCACTAACACATAGAGCTGAATTTTCAGGGTGTGGGAAGCAAGTGTGCAAAGGGTCTGATGATTAACTTTCTGGCACCAGTTGCTTTTCTGTCACACTGCAATCATTACTTCAGGCAAAAACAAATCATTCTGTTGCTTCATCAGCAGAAGAAAGCCCAGTCCAGCTCCATCTTCTGCCAAGCCTGAGCCTTCTCTTTCTTTCTGGGCATAAGGAGGGCCTATGGCAGCGCTGCGGAAGAGACCAGAATGAAGGTGCCAGGAGAGCAGAGGTCCCAGTGCCCAGCTGAGGTTTTTGTGATGGGGTGGAGCCCAGGGACAGTCCATTCCACTGTAACATTTGAGATCTACTGATCTCAAGTGTTTCGTTTTGCAGAGCAACAAATAGGTTCTTTCCATTTTCAGAGCCCCAGTCTTGATTTCTTGTAAAGCTGAGTGTTATTCATGCCTGGACCAGAGCTGATCATTGCTAATTTTGATGCAGAGTTTGACTTTCCCTCCAGAGCAAAGGGTTTAATGCTTTTCTTCCAAGGCAGTGCAGATGGTTTATTGAGTGTCAGAGATCCAAGGAAGCTTAAATGGATAAATTTTTAAATGCAGTCCAAGACTAAAGAGACTGGCTGATTTTTAGTAGGTAAAGCCAATTTAGAACGTGGCCACTGCCACAGTGACCATGGGATCAGACTGGATTGGGATCCTACAATCCTTCTGCCTATTCCCACCCACCTTCTTACTGAAGGACGGCTGGGCTGACACTTAGGCTTCCATTGATGCTGCTATACAACAGAAAAATAGTCATTTGCTTCATTTTAAGGTTCCTGAATGAGGAAGATATAATCATTAATGGGAATGATTTATACAAAGCTGTTAATTGATGAGCCAGGAGAGAATGGAACTTCTTTCCTGAAGAGCAGCATTGAACAGGTCATGTCAGAAAGGAGATACAACGTCACTGCTGTGAGACAACTGTTTTTAAATGTGGTTGGTTAACCAATAATAGAGTCATAGGAAGGTTTGGGTTGGAAGGGACCCTAAAGATCACCCTGTTCCAACTCCCTGCCATGGGCATGGACACCTTCCACTCGAGCAAGTAAAAGAGGGGGTAGAGAGAAGAACCCTTGTGGGAAGGCAGGTGTGGTACAGTGTGACAGGCAAGGTGATGCTGAGCAGTCCTGGAAGCACAGGAAGTCTCAGAAATGGGAAAATCCAAGGGGAAAACGGGTGGGGCAAATACTCACTTAAAGCAGATGAAGGTGTTGCAGCAGATTTCCCTTCACCTAAATAATTCCATGCCGAGGTAGTTCCCCAGCCGTGCATCCTTGAGTGTGCTACATAAACATAACTACACATTCTTCCCAAAAATTTTCCCAATAACTGCAAGGGTCCAGAATAATAAATTGCAGCTATTGTAAAACTAATATTAATCTGTATCACATCTGCATGTCCTAAATGCACACCATTGCAAATTCTTGCTGCTTTTGTCAGTCACGTGCCCAGGAACACTTTCAATGCTCTAGGAAGAATCATAAAAACTCCAAATCAGGTGTTTAGACCTCCACACCCATGCTAGCTTGAAGGAAATTCAACCTCCCAGGCAGAGAGCCACATTCTGCTATTGTGAAAAATGGTTCTCCTGCATGTGCTAGGGGATTAAATGTTCCTCATGTTCTAGGCAAGGGCACTGTAGGTTTTCCAATGGTGATAAAATGCAAATTTCACCTATAAGTCTTTCTGTTGACAGGGAGGATAACAGTCTACCTCTATATGTGTGTGTGTGTATGTATGTGTATGCTTAAAAATTTTAAAAATTAAAATCTGTTGGAAAAGGGAGTGTAAAAGGGTAAGACTTCTCCAGATTTTTTTTTTTGAGACAAATATACTGAATTGCAATAAAAATGCACCTAATCTTTAAGTCACTTACACTGTAGTGTTTAGTATGAATATGGATATGCAGCTTGTGGCTCATCAAAGTGTGGGGGCTGCATTGACACGTGAAGTATTGGATCAAGAAATTAATTTTGCAGGATCAGAGTCACAACACAAACAAAATAAAGAAAGTCCAATAACAGGAAAGGCAGAGCGTCTCTATTAGCTATGACTGATTTTCCATTGCCCTACATCCTTGGTAGCAATTAGGTGTGGCTACAAAATGCTGTTAAAAGACTAAATGCAATAGCTGGTCTGCACTCACTTGGCTGAACGTTTGAGCTGCTCATGGTGGATTAAACTCTGCAGTCACAGAGGGATAAATTTGCAGTTTGCAACTGAGAGCATTCAGATTTGAGCGAATCAACACGAGCCAATTGACTTTTATTACCAATATTCCAAATGTATGATAGCCCTAGGACACATGATGTCCAGAAGTGCCCTTACTCACAGTCTGCACCTGAACTGGCTTTCACAGGACAGGAGGGTGATTTGGCAGCAGGGCTTTCACCTCTGCTGACAAGTGCTTTTTGAAAACCTGGGCACAATCGTCTCAAGGGCGATGCACAAACCAGATTAATCCCCTTCAGCAGAATCGGTTCTCTGCCCTCACTTGTGGTTTTATCAAAAACTAACCAGGGGGTTTAAAATGTATTTTGAACTTGTGTCAGAGAAACGAGTTCAAGAGCTCTTGGAGCACTCTGCCCATCTGCTTGCAACAGGAGTGAAGCTCCACATGGCAAACCCCACCTGCATATGGACGTTGAGCCTCTGTTTGCCTTTGTAAGGTGGTGTCCACTTGCTTCAGATGGAGATTTAGACAACTTTCAGTGAGAGAGACCCTGCCATGGTGCTGGCTGCAGGGAAATCCAAAGCAGAAGTGTTTCTCATGGATAGATTCTGCACTTTACACAAAATGTGTTGTGACACATTATCTCCTCACCATGTAGCAAAGTGTACTTTGCAGCAATTGAGGAGATTCAGTTAAATCCAGCCTGTACTTGTGTTCGGGCTCGTTATTTATAGCAAGTGTGGGAGTGTGTTGGCCCTTTCTGACAGCATATCATGGCCATCTTAAATCCTGAAAGCACTTTTTTGTTGTTGTTGTTGCCACAGTAAATGTTTAAGAAGTTTAATCTTGAATTTGTGAGTGGTTTGGAGACCAGTCTGTTCATGACACATTAACAAAATTAGAGCAGGGGATGTTTTGCTGAAGGAGCTCTCGTGCTTTTATAAGGAGTGAGGTTGTTGGGAGTGTGCTCCCTGCTGTGTGTGCTGCCAAGGCTTGGCCTCCATGGCCCACAGTGAAGCCTGTGGATGTGTTTGCCCATGATATTTTAAAAAAAATATTTACTGAACCGGCCTAAGAGATTTAGAAAATCAAATCTCAAGGTTTTAGAGAGAGCACTTAGCATGGTATGAATTGGAGTTTCAACAGTGAGCATAGCCAGAAGAAAAAGGGTTAATTTTGCTTCAAGAAGAAGACATGGAAGTAATTTTTTTTCTTGCTAATTAAATATGAAACTGACTAACGGTATGCAAGTGTAATTTTCTTATCTTATTAGCCATGTTCATTTCTGAAGTGAATAACTACCAGCACTGGTACAGTATATGGGCAGAATAATAGTCAAACTGATTTTTACTTTAATCTCTGAATACAATTAGCATAATTTAAACTGTTATAAACTACAGCAGATAGAAATCACATTATAGAGACTGTAGGTGGAGAGGTGGGTGGTCACATGCAGAGGGAAAACTGGAAGAGCACTTAAAATACAGCCAAATAATAAGCATTCAGGAGAATGTAAAGCTACATCGAGTTGAAAGGCACATTATTTCAAGAGATGGGGGAAGAAAAGTGGATAATCATGAGCAAGGTTCAAGGACTTCTACTACTGCAGGGCCTGATCCCAAGCAGTGCTGTCGTAAGAGATGTAGTTTATACAACTGTTTTATAGGGCATGAATCCCAAATTCCATTTTGGGAATTTTCTCTCCTCCTGTCAGAGGAGAGAACAGCGCATTGGAGATGGACAGATCACATCTTGCCTGACCAGATGAAAAGAGAAGAAGTCAAGATATGATGGGGGAAGGAAAGAGGCAGGTGAGATGGGGAACCAGAGAGATGGGCCATGGGTGTGAAATGTGTGTTTGAGTGAATTGTGCATGAGAGCAGGGATAGAAGAAGGAAAAAGAAGAGAGAAAGGATGGGCTGAATGAGAAGCCTGGGTCTGGAAATCCTGAATTGTAGGCTAGGACTGACTGAACAGTCAGCACCAATGCGTGTGGGAGGAGAGTGACATGAGCAAGGAGAGGAGACAGGGACAAGTTGGTGAAGATAAACCCAAGCTTGAGGAGAGTGGAAAGAAGGTGCTGCCTGACAGAGCCTGGGATGCTCACATCATCCTACTCCTCTGCTGTCAGCAAATATCCATACAGCCTCTGGGAAACCATTCTAGATCACCTGCCACTGCAGCTATGGAAAAGAAAGGATTACAGCTGCAAACTCTGGAAACATTCTGAACTCTTTTTCCTTTCAAATGCCTGCTTGCCCTCTCCATTTACTAGTTTCTGAGTGTTTTTTGAGCAAGTAACAAAATTAAGCCCAGGAATCCAGCCTGTTTAACCAGTAATAATCTGATGTTGGCCATAACTAAATTTCTGTCCCCCCCTTTTTAATTGATGCAAGGAAATCTAAAGGATTTGTTATTTAGTACAGAGTGGTCTGAAATGTTGCTGAGCTGTACAGCATGTATTAATCTTTGGGTAAATTTTATCTATATCCTGGCAATTTACCCAGATCATGTTGTTTGAAAAGAACTAGAAATGTTCTTCATCATAGCATGACTGAGGGTATTCTGCAGCCAGGCCTTACTGCTGGAGTACAGAACGTGACTCTGACGTATTTTCCACATCAAATTGATAGATTTCCTATCAGAAAGAGATTTCTGAAGTACAGAACATGGACCTCACTCCTGAGTGGCTGTTCCTTTGTTGCAGTGCTCTCTGCTCTTTGAAACTTCTTCCTACAAAAAAAAAACAAAACCAAAAAACCACAAAATAAAAACCCAAAACAACAGCAAAAACCCAATCTCCAGACTTTATTCACTGCTACATAATAGAAGGTGTTGTCAGTAAATGGCACTTGCAAAAGCAGCCTTCCAGATGGGAAAATGTCAAACTGGAAGTCCAGTGACTTGGATGATGATCTCTGGTTGCCCAGAGAGCTTTCAGATAGAGGTGACTATATTCTGCTTTTTTGAATTAGCCCTACTTGCATTTTTACAATGAATTAAGCACAGCTACACTGAGGTATGGACTGTACTCTGTGTGTGGTGTGTAGACAGAGATTGGCCAGAAAATCTTAGAATCATTAATTAAATCAATGTATGTCACCTCCAGAAATACGTGCACTGAACAGTGTTTGCAGATGAGCAGTATATGTAAAGTAAAGATCCATACATGCTGTGCAGCTGTACTTTTGGCAAAGATGACAAATACTTCCTGAGAAGACTTTCAAGGGTTGATTTTTTGTTTACTCAATTAATATTGGCTGTTTTTAATGCACCAAGAAAAAGCACTGCAATTGCTCTGAAGCACTCTGTTGCAAAAAAAAAATATCATCCAAATCAGTACAGTAATTATTTGGTGGGATTTTTTTCCCAGTTTTTCTTGTAATTTTTGTATTTCATAGACTTTTAAATGAGATTAACCTTTAATGGACATGCCTAGAACACAGCTAGTTACATGTCTGAGAAGGAGACTTACAAATACACAAGTGTTTTTATTTCTAAATATGACAATGAAGGCAGCAAGTAAATCATGTTAGTGTATATTTAACACTCTCTAGTTCTGCTATTCGATTTAGAAAAAAAGTTATGAAAGACTACGAAGTGCTAACGAGGACAGCCCTCACCAAGCCCAAACTCTTAAGAAATAGCAGCAGTCCTGCAGCATTGCATTTGTCTCTCGGTGCCAGGGCTCTATATTTAACAAGCTTTCCCCAGCTCCCACACCCAGATGAATTCATTGGAATGCAGCAGGAAAGCAAAAGCTCATCTGACTCATTAGGAGGCTCATATGCAATTATCATCAATTAAAAATTTCTACTAGAGCCACCGTGTGAATTTGGGTGTGCTGAAAGAAATGAAATCATCAGGATCTCTGTAAGCAGGACTTACCTTTGCATGGAGCTCAGGACAAAGTGAGATTTGATTAATCTGCAAAAATAATTAGCTGGTATGCTGAGAGCATGTGGGATCCCCAGAGAACTGTCTCTGATGGAGTTTTACATCTTCTACTTCACCTTCTGTGTCTTGCCAGCAGCAGAGCCAAAGAAAAGCTTCTCTGTATTGGGAATGTATTGAAAAAAACCTGAAACTGTTGTAACAACATGTTTTGTTGATATGAAATTATTTTCTCTTTCTTTTCACCAGCCACTAGTGAGGAAAAAAAGTTTAGAGGTGGAAGTGTAATGACAAATGATTTACAGATGGATTCCTTTTTCACTATATTCCCATTAAAATGGGTTGTAAACACTTCACTTTCTTAGCCCAAGATCTTTCGCAGAATCTGTTCTGTTTAGGTTTAACTTGTTAGATTTGGAATAAGCTCTTCAAAAGACTGAGCAGCTCTTGAGCAAACCCAAAAGAATTGAGGTGATTCTGTCATAAACTTTCATTGAAAACTTTTATCTTAACATGAACTTTACCTGTGCATCTGATATTTTAACACTATTGAATGTTTATGTCCTGCTGATTAAGACTTTGATTAAAACTTTAGAAAAAATACAACAGAGCAATTAAAAGTATGTGTATATATAATTTCACAAGCATTTTAGAAGTCTATACAATAAAACAAGCATGTGCTTATGCTATACTTATTTGTATTCACTATTCATAAGAAGCAGTAAATTTCACTTTTTTCTGCAAAACAGGGTAATACCTAGATATCTAAGATTGTTGTATTGTTTCTTTTTGAAAAATAAAAATGATAAAAACCCCCAAACTTTAACTGTGAGTACTTTAGAGTAGGAGCTGCCATTTCTGTCACTATTTATGTTCTGGTGGTGCCAAGAGGATGCTTAGGTCTTTAAAAGCCTGTAATGACACAGAATTTCCACAGGTGGAATATACCCAGACCTCCACCAAAACCTATGGGAGCTGCACAAATAACAAATAGTAAACAGCCCTGGAGTGCAGACACTGATCTCAGAATAAAGATTGACAGATCCTTTTACTTCCTTCACATTGTGTCTTAGGATAAATAAGAGAGCCCAAACAAACCCTTTTGGTTTTGTGTGTTTTGGGTGTTTTTTTTTAAATAAATGCAAGGTGGTTCAAAACCTTTGGTCTGAGTTTGAATGTTGGGTCTACTTCTTCTTGGAACATTGTGTAGAAATTTTGATGGAGAGAAAAAATAATCCAAATCTCTATGCATTTTTACAAAGATCATAATGTAATTTCTTTCATGCCTGCAGTAGTAGTTATTCTGTGGGGACAAGCAGGACTGGGATGTTCAAAAATCCCTAAAGCTGATATTTGGACATACCTATGTACTGAGACCTAACAATTAACTAAACATGGTAGAGGTCTCAAGGAAAACATTTGAAGTTAGTTTGAATATAGAAACATGTATATTCTTATACAAGGGAAGAGCAAGGAAGAGAAACTTTCAGTTGGAGAACAAATCTGGTCTCATAGAACTCAATTTTACCTGTACATTTTAACATTTTTCAATGTATAGGTTTTTGTCCAATGAGTTATCTACAAACATATACTGATTTTGCTTTTACATTAAGATCCCTTCAGGTAAGAGGAGCAATCCAACTGAAAACCAGAAGTCAAGAATCTTGTTTCACTTACATAAACTAAACATAGACTGATATTTTTCCTACCATTTCCATTTTTTATTGTTTCTCAATAAAAAGGGTGCCAAGCTAGGAAATGTATCAGCAAAGTACAGAGGTGGGTTTATCAACAGTATACATGCTGCTTTTTTGGAAACATATCTAGAAGATTTACTTCCTGGTAAATCTTCTGCTCTGAATTTGTGTGATTTGCAGAATAAAGTGGAGCTGAGGGGTGGGAGAGAAGTTATTTATCAGGAACATTTGAGAACGGTTACCACGGTGAAAGAAACAGAAGACAAAAGATCCATTAATTTAATCATCTTTGATCATTTGCAGGCTTTGTTTGGATGTGTTTGTGTCTTGGAAAAATTAAGAGTGTGCAGATGATGCCAATCAGAGAGGCACTCTCCTCCAAGATCAATTTGATTGAATTCACATGACGGGAGAAATAAATATTTGAAGCCAAAATCAGTGTGACACCGCTGATGTTCCAGGGGGAGCTGAAGTCTCCTCTATATCCATACACTGAACATATCTTGAGTCACAAGACCAACAAATCAGATATCTGCAGCCAGTTTAGAAAAGAATTTTGGAGCATTTTAAGAAAGGGTGATTTCCACCAAGGCATCCAGTACCACATGGAAGAACCAACGAGGAGAAAATATCATTGCCATCAGTGCTTGCAACAGGGGGTTTCAGAAGGGAGAAACTTCTGGAGACCTGGTTATTTCCTAGCAAGCTCTGCAGGCTTCTGACTAGCTTTTGGACAAAAGCTCTTGGTTTAAATTATGTTAATCTTCTTCACAGGGCAGGGATAAGCAACTTTCTGATTACAAGAACAAAATAAGAAAATACTGGGACAAAGTCTCTGTGGACATAAATCATTGTGATACCCTTGAAAGCCAACACACAACAGACAATTTCATTTGCTATCCAGCCTGTTCTAAAACAGGGAAAGAATGTTAAAATTCTTCTTTTTGTGTTGAGATTAAATCCTGCAAATTTGCCATGGAAACCGCTTTTTTTTTTCCCCCGTCCCCTCCTTTTCACAGTTCAGTAATAGCAATTCTTTCAGAGGAGGGAGGTTTGAGCATTGTGGTTTGGGGTGGGGGTATTTTGGGAGGTGGGCTGAAGGGAAAAATGGGGAGGGGAAGAGGCCAGAATATGTTAAGTCTCAGAAATGAGTTCACATCGCCAAGGTCTGGGTGTTGAGTGCCAGCAAAGGACAGATGCTCCTAACAGTTGGAGCGTTGCAGCACGGAGGAGGGAGCCATCCTCCAGAAGCCACCCTGGGAAGCAGGCAGGCCTGGGATGACCCACTTCAGGCAGTGCCCACGTGGGGCTGGCAGGAGATGGAGCTGCCCTGGCTCAGAGGGCTGACTCACTGGCCCTGTTTGATCCCACAGCAGCAGGAAGGGAACACCAGGACAGCAGCCCGGAGTGGGGATAAGGCCAGGGCAGCGCGGCAGGGAGGCAGGGCTGCAGCCAGGGTCACCCCAGTTGTGCCACCCACCCCTGCCAGCCACCAAACAGGGTGCTCAGCCAGGCTTCTGAGCTCCTCACAGGAACAGGCAGGGTCTACTTTTCCTTTTTTTGGAGAAAATCCCCAATTTTCACAGCATGCCTACGCTGCTGTTTCCAAAGCATGGGTTGCTTTTATCCCCACGTTCAAATTCACCTGTTACACAATATCTCAATGAGTAATCCAAAGGTTTTAATACAAAAAGGCAAAGAGAAGGACATGGGGAGGAGGCAAAAGAAAAGGCAGCCAGGATGGACTTGGTCTCCCATTTTCATTATCCCATATGCAATTTTGCTTTTAGAATCATAGAATCATTTAGATTGGAGATCACTGAGTCCAACCATTAACGCAGCACTGCCAAGTTCACCACAAAACCAAGCATACATCTGCACATATTTTAAATGCCTTCAGGGATGGCAATTTCCCCACTTCCTTGGGCAGCCTGTTCTAAAGCTTGACAAACCACCCAGGAACTAAATTTTTCCTAATATCCAATCTGAATGACCCTGGTACAACTTGAGACAGTTTCCTCTTGTACTATCGCTTGCTAGTCAGGAGAAGAGGCTCATACCCACTTCACTATGAGCTCTTTTCAGAAGCAAATTGGAGGTCCATTTTTCAATGGGATGCAAACCTGGAATCAATTCTATCCAGTTTTAATTCAGTGAGGTCTTCATCTGGGTGACAGAGCTGCCAGAGTAAATTGCCAGAGTCAGGCTGCCCCTTACCAGCCCTCTAACAGAACATTCAGGTCCATCTGCCTCTGTTCCCCATTCCTTGGTGCTTCCATTTCTTTCACAGGTGGACTTTCCATGTCCTTTTCTCCTGATGGAGCATTTCCTTATCCTTCTGTTGGCATAATGTCATGTCTGTTTGTTTATACCGAACATGAGGGGTTTTTATGGTGCCTCATCAACCACATTGAATTTTCAGAATGACGTGTTCTTTCCTTCTTTTACTCACTCATACAGTAGACCTGTTCCTGATAGAAATGAGACATTTCAAGGATGATTACATGCTGTAGCAGCCTAGCACAAAATTACATCATTCTGACCTGCTGTGTCTTAATGTGGTACCTTACTAACTTCCACAGTTCTCAGCTGTTCGCCCTTTCTCCCTGAGGATGTTCACAAAATAGAAAGTTAGACTGAATTCATTCCCAGACAACCTCAGCAAAACTTCAGAGACAGGATGTTCTAATCAAGGTCTACAAGGTTTACAAAATTTAGGTTTTGAATGTTATTAAGTCTGCATTTTACTTTTCACCTTATTGGTTTGTAAACCCTCGTTGTCCTGGAGCTCAAATCTCAGGTCTGGATCTTACTGAGGGCAGCTTCTTTCCACAGACTCATTTGCACTTAGGGATCACCTCATTTCAAGCATAAAATTTCTGTGTGGGAATGGGCTTCTCCAATCAGTGAGGAATATCGGTATTTCTAGAGCACATGCTGGGCACTGCACAGTACTTTCACTCAAAATATGAGATGTTTAGAGTTTGCCAGTTTTCTTCCCATATTTACTATCTCAAGGCACTTACACTCTTAATGAGAGCTGCATTTACTGCTTTTTCTTTCTGCTTTATATTCCTTATTCTTGCACAAGTCACTCTAAAATACATAAACCAACATGACATTTTTCTGCAGCGAAGAAACAAAAAAAACCTTCCCAAAACCCCCCCCCCCCCCTTACAAAAAACTTCTGAAGTTTCAAGCAGTTTTCTCACTTTCAAATGGACTATCAGTATTTTTCCAAATAAACTTTCAGGTTCATCAAACTGTTTGTTCCAGCCCTCCATTGCTCTGATTGCTCCTCGTTTGCTTTGCACTGCTGTTAAATTTTGTATGTCTATTTCTGTGAGTTCTGCACAGCATTGCAATGTCTGCTGATTCAGAAGGTAACAGGGATTTTTTTTTTCCAGGTCAGTAAGTATAAGCTCAGGATTCAGCATACAGGCTGGTGATGTTGAAAGATCAGCTTTACAGTTTCTGACCTGAACAGGAAAGTCAGTCTCTTATCTGAAAGGAGTAGAAAACACAGGACTGGGAGGTACAGCAGTGGTCAGGCATTCCTTCAGTAAACTTTTGGAAGACTCACTTCCATTTGGAGTTTGGGAGACACAAGGTTTCAGCTTTGTCAAGCTTTTTGCTATGTTGAATCAAAATTATATTTATTTCCCACAAGCAGAGATGTGTTTGAATTGTTTCCTCCTTCTGGAGCTTTAAAAAAATGTTCTTGCACCCCGGCAGCTGCTGACTGTCAGGTCTTATAGGATGATGATTAAAATATATTTTCATAACTCAGTTCATAAAGGTGTAGGCATATATATAGGAACATATATAGGTATATTTGTATAAATGTAAGTATACATGACAGGAATGCAGCTTTTCAATTCATGTCTACCAATGATTTATACTTTGTGGCCGCAGATGGGGAGTTTGGAATATTTATTACATTCATGCAGTCTTTGAATTGGAGACCAAGGATTGTGGGATCCCTGCTGTCCTCCACAGGAAAGGAATAGTGTGGGGATGTAAAGCATGGTACCCACACTACAGAACTATTCAGAAGGCACATTTTTTGTCAAAAATCTGTTCTCCAGGTCATTTAAAGCTCATCCAGCCATAATGCTCATGTACAACACTAGGAAACCACTGTTAGCTGAACCCAGCAAGAAATTGGGAAGTTTCCCAAGAATCCCTGTCACAAGCTGGCAGTTCTGTCTCTCCACAGCCCTCAGGGTGACAGCAGAGCTACCCCCAGGTATTTTGTACCCCCAGAACAAGGGTGAAATTTGAAAATGCTCTGTACATGTAGGGATAGGGCAGAGTGATTCCACAATCCCCCAGCCACATGAGGAGCCCAGAGCACATCTCTGAAAGCCTGGACTGCAGCCCTAACTATGGGACCATCCTTCTTCTGCATAAATAAGGGATCTGCTTGGAATAAAACTTCATGAGAAATGTAAATTTGGGAGAAACTCTCTGATTTTTATGCATCTGAGGCTTTCTGTGCAATAGCACCAGATGCCAAAAAAAAAAAAGCAAGAGGAAAGTGCAAACCCAAACCTGCTTCTCAACAGCAAGGAAAGAGAACAAGGCCATTCCTGTCACCAGTCTCATGCTCAGGGGCAGCTTTGATCCCAGGGACAGTAGCAAAGGAAAGGCAGCACCACTGTGTGTGAGACACACATAATTTATGCCACCCACTAAATCTTCACAGAAACAGACACACCACCCGAAATTAATTAAAAAAACCCAAACCAACCAACCAACCAACCAACCAACCAACCAACCAACCAACCAAAAAATATCCCAACCAAACTCAACAACAAAAGCGACAACAAGCAAACAAAAAATCCCCACAAAAACAAAACCCCCCACAAACAAACAAACAAACAAACAAACAAACAAAAGTGTCCCTAAGTACTTTGGTTAATCTGGAAAGTCAAAGTAGCTATGACTCCTTCCTCATCTCCCTTTTGTGGCAAAGAACATCAGGAAAAAGACAAACTGAAGTAAGGATGTCAGAGATCTCCAGGCTGATATATTTTTTAGGCAGCTCTTGCTGCTGCTCTTGTGAGTGGCCATTTCTGAGCATTCAGCCCCCAAATTTGGCCCTTCTTTTTGGTGGCAGTCTGTCTGCCAGCACAACATGCTGTAATCCATAAGGAGAAATATCTGGAGGCAGAAGTATGTGGATGGATGAGACCCAGCAGAGTCTGAGCAGAGGAACCCACATGAAGAGCCCAGCCCCAGGTGAGGAGCACCCTGGCAGGTGGCTCAGGGGAGGAAGAGCTGAAGGTTTCACAGACTTTGGCAGCCTTGCCTTCCCAGTTTGCAAGGATCAGCAGAGGGAATTGCACAAGCGCTGGGATCAGGCTCAGGAGTGGAGGGGAGGGAGGAAGTGACCCTGCTGCTGGGCTCCTCTCTGGTAACACAGCCAGGGCTGGGCAGCAAAGCCTTGCTGAAGGAATTGAAGGAAGGATGTGGAGGGAAAAGGTGAGCCAAGAACACGGAGGGGTGAAGGAAATCAATATAATTATCTCACCAGCTACCCTCTGAACCAGAGGAAGTGTGGCTTGCAAGCACTGATGCTGGAGAGGAGTAGTGCAGATGTGAGGGGACCAGAAAAATCTATAATATTCTGGCAGTGCTACTGCAGAATGGCATTTGCTACTTGGAAATTTTTATATAGCAAAAAAAAATTTGATTTCTGTATGAAGACAAAAGGACATTTTTTGTACCTTTCTCCATCCTTATTGTGGTTGATAATTGGCTGAAATTTAAAATTAAGAAGTCAAAGGAGACAGAAATGCTTATATTAAAATAATTTGCTTAAAATCTTTTAAGAGCATGTGGAAATCAGGGGTCTTCTTTTTCTGTATTTCAGCTGGACATTCTAACAAAATCTATGTGATAAGTATTGGTTCATTATATAGTATTTCCCAACTAGGATTAATGGGATTTTAAACCAATACCTTCAGGGCTAAGGGATGAGCACCTTTCACTTGAAATAAAGGAATAGCTGCTGGTATTATCTGTTGTAGTGAATTGTTCATGTTGGCTACTTCCTTGAGCTTGATGAAGATTGATACACTGACAAGTAGGCAATGCTAGGGGAAGCAGATATTTCCCACTGCCTGGCACAAGGCTGTCATCCATGCAAAATAAAACGCTTAATATAATCATTAATGAATGATTAGTCATTTTTTATTATAATCATTCCATAATAATCATTGGTATGAATTAATACTGCCTCAGGGAGCACATGAGCTATGAGGAACTTCTCAGTGCTCCTCAGCTGATAGGAACAGACTTTCCTGCAGCACATGGAGGTGTTTGGTTACCTGAGCTGCAGCATTTGCCCTTTGTTATGGCACAGACGTGGCACCCACAATTAATGTGAGGACTGATACGAAGATATGGAACCTGTTAATTCCCTGTGAAATTTTTTCTTTAATTCTACTCCAAAATCAGATTACCTGCTGAAGACTTTTTCATTTTTGCGCCTGATATGTGCATAGGAAATCCTTCCCATTAATCTCTCCTTCCTGTGTGTGAGCACAAAGCCAACAGAGCGCCCTGTCCCCAGATCCCACACCCCAGCACCCTGCACATAGGCAGGTGAGGCTTTGCTCAGCCTGGGGTACTGCTACAATGTGATTTCCTGCAGTCTCTAAAACACCCCTAAGTCCCCATCAAGCTGTACCTCATGCAATGTTTGTTTAGCTCAGGGAATGCAGAATTGCCCTGACTTGCATGAGAGGCTGGGAGCTGCTCCCACATAGCTGAGATAGGGGGAGGACCTTGTCAAGGTGCAAGCAGCTTTGCACAGGTGACCTGTTTGGATTCCAACCAATTTCAGGTCACATTTGGACTTTTTTTTCTTTTTTTTTTTTTTTTTTTTACTATATAAAGCACAAAGGAAGGAGCAGATCAAAGAACGTGAGGCACAGGTCTGAAAATGGACATCCATTCACTCTAGGGAAAAAAAGCCTGACATTTTTACATTTCCCTTATATCCCTTTACAGCCTACATGGAACACTTCCCAAACCAATCATTTATGGGTTTTAAGAAGGTTCACAATTCAGGATTTTTAACAGTGAAAACCACCTAAGATTGCTGGCAATTTGCCTGTCTTTATGTTAGCTTTTTTTTCATCTGATGACCTGTGATTCTATGAATTAAAAAGGGGATGTTACTGAGAATGAAGAGGAGGAACAGAAAAAAACAAAAAAACCCAACAACAACAACAACAACAAACCAACCAAACAAACAAAAACCCAAAAAACCAACCAACCAAAAAAAAAACCCAAACCACCAAACAAATGTAGTGTTAATTTTGAAAGGAAGAAGTATGAAAAAAAATCCATGTTTATTGTTACAGAATTTCGTTGAGTTTTTTCCCCTCATTTATTGTTACAGAATTTGGTTGGGTTTTTTCCCCCAAAAACCAGAATTTTAAATTTCACTTTGTTCAGTTGTTTTGAATTTGAATTTAAAATAACTTTTGAGAAAATTATGATTAAATGTTTCCATGATGAAATGTTATGCTGTATAATGTATATGATGAAGTCCCTTATTATAAATGAAAACGCTTTTACTGAGCTTCTGACATTTTACTTCTTTTTGAAATGATTATGTTTATACTTTCTCAATTGTGCAAGATTAAGACATACTCATTAAACACTTACTTTTCAAAGAATTATACAAATATTTTTTACGTCTCACACTCAATGGTCTCCATGATAGAATTGGGGTGATTTATATCAAAAGGAAAACTGACCATAAATGATATGTTGGCATCTCATGTAATCTTTTATCAAAAATTGTTTAGACTAGAATAAAACCTCTTAAAATATCATATATCTCTTGGAAGATATAATTATTTAACTAAATCATAGAACTACATAAATTATCTTTCCATCTTATCACGTTTTTATGTTAAGAGCAAAGTTTTCCAATGTAGGAAACACTTTTTTCATCCTATCAGTCATACTCTACTGCCTTGATGGAGATAGAAATAAAGCTGTAATTCTGAAAAGTTATTAATCCATTTGCAGTGCTTTAAAAATGGAAGAATAATTATAGATTTTTATTGGGAGGTTAAAGTGTATTTTATGTTTTGCAGTTTTCTCAGTCACTGTTTCATTTTGCATGGGTTCAATTTGAGTTTTACAAGCTAGTAAGGAATCAAGGAATATAGCTGAAGTTATAATTTCCTGAAGTTTCATTCTAAAATATTTAAAATCATGAGCTTCTCTTTTATCAAGGTCCTGAAAAAATATCAAAGTGTCAATCTTTCGAGGTAAAATTCTAAAAAATACTTTCAAGTTTCAGGATTTTCCCTTGTTGGCCAGAAGCATTACACACTTGAAAATTATTCTGCAATTGTAGTTCAAACACCTTTTCCTAACAGATTAAGAATTAATCCTTTTTCAGAAATATATTATGATCCATTTCTGCAAGCACTTAAACCAATACCACAAAACTTGGGGCTTGAAATGCTTCTGGGAAAGATTTAATGATTGTGTCTGACCTGCAAGCGTAAATTCAAGTTGCCAAATCCAGGATCAAATATTTCTGTGATTGCAAATTGAATTCAGGTTCCACAGAGTTCATTAAAAGTACATGTTACTTGTTTATAAAGCAGTGTTTCTTGGTTCAGTTAGTGCTATTTTAAAAAATAAAAAAGCAGTTTTAGGAAAAAGGCAGAGGGTATGTCTGTCCCATATTTTCATTTTTTAGGAAGCTTACACATAAGAAAAAATACTGCAAAGGGGTAACAAAATCACTTACAAAACCACCCTCTTATAGAAATTCTTCCTGAAATTCTAGTTAGGCATCTGTTCTCCACAGGGTTTGTGGTATGGTCTTTCTCTGTGGTTTTGATATTTTAAATACAATTTGTTATACATCTTTTGAGCAGGGATATTCTTTTATTTTGCAGAACTCCTTCAGATTTTTGGGTTGGGAACTTTGGGATGCAATTGTTGACATTTTTACCAAAAAAAATCTGCCAGTTCTGAAGCTTTGAGTCTTGTGAACATTTTTCACAGACAGAGAAGGCGTAGGAGCAGATCTGGAGTATCTCCCAACTTGTTCTTGAGCCCTCAGCAAAGCTCAACTGCTTTCAACAGCAGCACCACCAAAATTCCCCTGCTCTTTCAGTGCTTCCAGCCCAGGGCACAGCCCTCCTGCTCAGGGCAGTGGCGCTCCCTGTTCCCAGCTCAGGGCTCAGGATGGCAGCGGGTGGGAGCAGCCAGGGTGTCCCTGCTCCCTGCAGATTTGCTCTTCAGGACATTTGGATTCACTGCCTGCAAGTTCACTCTGACTTCTGCTTCACCTCAGAATATGTCTGGAGTGACTTTCCTTTCTTTTTTTCTTTTTTTCTTTTTTTTTTTTTTTTGCCTTTTTAATTGGAAAATGGCTAAAAGTTCTCCCTGACCTTTTTATCTTGCTGGCAGTGCCCCTGCCTTTCTATTAATACCAGGCTTTGGGGAGTGTTTCATCTGCACTGGCAGCAGAACTGCTATTTCTTACTCAGTTTGGTATCTGCAATTACAGTACTTTTCTGAAGTGCAAAAGACATCTATAAAAATCAAACCCATCTCCCTGCTTAGCACCAGGCACCATGCAGCAGCTCACTGCTGCTTCCAGCTTACAATAGGTTTTCCATCTTTCCTTCAGAATCCTGCAGTGATCATCAGCAAAGGCCAGCTGTCAGGTGAAGGACCCTCAGTGAAGTGGCAGGAATAAAGCACATCAGCAGAGACAGCACTGAGCTGGGCTTGGATGTTTGCTGGTGTCTTGGTTAAGACATTCAGCTCCTTACAGTGTTCTCCATTTCCAAGACGCCTTTAGAGAGAGAGATCGTCCTTGAAGACAGTGTTGGTGAAGGAATGCTCCTCATTTCCTAGGCCCTAATTTCTTCCTTTTGGATGGACACTTCTGGTGAGGCTGATTTCCTGTACCTGCCCTCCATGTGGTCTGCAAGGCTTTCAAGAGGTCGCTTGATGTCCTGGAGTATCCCAAAGACAAATAAGTGTCAATGGGGTGGCTTAAAATGCAAGAGGCTGTTGTTGGTGCATCAGGGAGCATCTGCAGTTTCAGGGTACTCCCTGGGAGGGTCATTGATATTCTCACTGTGCTCTTTCAACTCAGGTTTACAAAAACTGCTGTTGGTCCCAACTGGCTGCATATCTTGCCAGGCCCAGCCGTGAGTGACCTTGCAAGCAAAATTTCAGGCGGTCAATAAATTACAAGCCCATTTCACTTTTTCCTCCTCTCTCTCTCTCTTCCCAGAGGGTCTTTCTTTCCAATTCATCCATGGGGGAATCTCTCTATTATTCATGAGCAAAACTTCCACCCCATCACGCCATTACAGGGTTATTTTCATCGTGTAGGTCCACAGTGTTTTTTATGGGAACAGAGAGTTTCTGAACAGCCCTCTTAGGGGGAGCCCAATGTGCTTTGCTCTCACCCCACACCCAGGCAGTCTCCTGCTGGGGAGCAAAGGTGCATTAACAGGTCCCCAAGTTCCCTGATCCTTCCAAGCCCTTTACTTCAGGGTCTCTGTCCATCCTTTGGTTCCTCACCAGCTCAGAGCAAACCATGCAGCCAGTGGACCTTTACTCCCACCCCAGAGCTTGTCCCATCTCCAGCAGCACTGCAGCATCCCTATCCTTTAATCCCAGGTGGGAGAGGCTGGTGCCCACAGCCTCCCCACCTGCCTGCTGCTGGCAAACAAGGCAGATCCCAGGAGGGCAGAGTTAAGGATGCAGTGACTGCAATAAGCAGTGAATTGACTGTGAACCTGCTCTGACTGAGCCTCTGCCTGCTGATAATCTGCACAGAGAATTTGTTTGCTTTGGGTTTGTGTTTTCCACCAGCCTCTTGTTTTCTTCCATGAATTCCACATTGCCTCTTGTGTTTTACCTTTCCTGGCAAAACTGCTTCTCCTCATGACACACAGCTCTCCCCTAGGGCTGGTTATGTAAGGTATTGCTGCTTGGTGTTTGTACAACCCTACATCTTGATCCCCTGTAGAGAGCACATTGTGTATCCTACTGGCAGCAAACAAAAGCAGTTTCCTATATAAAATACACAAGTCTTGCCTCTGTGCTTGCATGTTTAGGCAAACACCCTCCTGCATTTCGGGACACAAAGGAAGAACGCGATCAGTACCTGCCATCCTGGTGATGTGTGGATTCAAATGGCAAAAAAAAAATTAAAAACAAATTTTAAAAAAAGGGAAAAGATTCTCCTTATAAGGAGGAAAGGCTGCTCTTCTCTAGTCTGTGTTGTATGTATAACTTTCACACTTCACACTCTCATACCGTTTCAAATGCAAACAGCTCTTCCAGCCAGCAGCGTCACAGTTGTTTCAAGGACAAACACATTTGTTTTGTCTTTAAATGAATGTATTCATCCTGAGTGGCGGTGGAGGGGCTGCCTCTTTCTCAGGAGGCTCCTTGAAGTTCAGCTAGTGAGATGGAGTAAAAATTTCACCTTCCAACCCCCCAGTTCTAACTGATCTGTGTTTGACACACTCCCATTGTGGGTAAGGTGTAGGTGTCCTTGCAGGGGAAAAAAAAAATTATAAATACCTGCTTTCCTCATTATCTCCTCCTCTCTGTGCCTGGGTGATTTGTGCCTTCCCCTCTCCTGCCTCCACCCTTTCCCTGGACACAAGCTTTATTTTATGTAGCTGCATTGCACTTTGGTCATACAGAGGATGGACTGAGCCACAGCAACTAAGCCAGAACTGCAGCTATTCAAACTCTGCCTGTTGAGGTGGTCTGGGTTGGGTTTTGGGGGGCAAGAGGGGTGTTTATCCTGAAATATGTAGTGTGGTCAATGCTGGTGAATACATGCATGACAGCCAGGGTGGCCACAGTGCCTTGAAGAAGCTTGGCTGCATCCTCTCAGGATGAACATCCCTGTGAGCCCTTGGGATGCCCAAGCACAGAGTGCATCAGCTTCTGCCTAGACCAGAGTGATCTGATAAAGGCCACTTCTGGATTTCCTGTGGCTTTCTTCAGTTTTCTAGGTCCAGAACAAGAATAAAGGGGTTTCTGAGCCCCTTTATGGAATAGATGGCAGGGATGAGAGGCTGTCTGGGTGATGCTCAGTGTCAAGGTCAAGGGAAGGCCTGGCTGAGAGGCTGGAGTCATGGTTTGCCCTGGGGGAAGGAAAGAAGGAATGGTCCTGGCTAGCTGGATAGATTAGTTGTCTCTCAAAGAGGGGATTTCTAAGTGAACAGGAGCTGGGTGGTGCAGAGGTGAAGGAGCTTGGTAAAGCTCTGAACCTGTGGGGAAGGCCAAGGCTGGCAAGGATGAGTGCAAAGGAAATAATTAATCCTTAATGAATGTGTGAGTGGGAGGCTTAAGGGGATGGAGCAATACCAGAGAGGGAGAGGTTGGGAATTCAGTGAAATAGCAAAAGAGTTACACAGAGTAAAACACAAAACAAACAAAACAAAACAAAACAAAACTTTGCCTTGCCATTACTGCAGATTGCTCCATTATTTTCCTACCCTGTCAAACACTCCCTGTAACAGCCTCCAGCTCCAGTTTCTATCCTACAGCAATATTTCCCAAACTGCAAGGTGCACTCCCTCCAGGGGAGGAAGGGGGACCAGAGCCCAGAGAGAGAATGAGAGATGCAAGAAGCCTGTGAGTGCTTGACTCATTCACTTTGCAACCTCATTCAGGCTCCCTGCCTCTGAAATCAAGGCCCTCACAGGAAAAATTCCAAACTATTTATTTTCATCCTCTAGCTAAAACCAAACACATAGCAACAACAACAAATATATTTACATATATATATATATATAAAATTTTTTTTTATTTTGATACAAGCAGTTAGAGGCCCTTCTGACCAGCCCAGTTCCTAGAGTTGTTGAAAGGTGTCACAGCACCTATGCTGTGCTGGGGATCACCTGAGTGCTTGAGCCACACAGCCTTGCTGCTGGTGTGGCTCCTTGGGCAGACACCTGGCAGCAAAGCACTGTCCTCTCCCATCTGCACTCCCTCTCCTGAAGGTGATTGGAGCTTTCCTTCCATCCCTAAAGTTGGGTTTTTTCCTCATGTTTAAATCACAATCCTCTCTCCATCCCATGTGACAAGTTTAATCATCAAATCAGTGACTTTTACTCCTTCATTTTTCTACCTTCATGTTATAAATCTGTTAGAAACATCTTACATGTTTCATTGTGTTGGGAGTATGGGATTGTTAAATTTCTACTATCCTCTTCTGCTTGAGAAACTGGAAGCTTGAATACATCAAAGGTATCAGACCCAGTTAGTGTCAGGAATAAGATCTGTGTCCTTTTTCACTGGCACTCATTGCTTACAGACATGGAGTGAAGTGTGGCTTACATTTCTCCCACTTGTCTCCCATATTTTTGGAGTGTCAGATCTGATAGACCCTTCAGGCATTCTGCTTTTCCACTTATTTTCCTCTCCTTTAAATTCAGTGCAATCCTGGCATTGAGACATTCAGTGGGTTTGGTGGGAGAACAACACATCAGAAATGTTCTCTCCGTTCAGTCCCTGCTTCCATCTGCCTCTGCTCAAAAGAAAATGTTCCTCCACATGTTCTCCACCTCCAGCAGCACGAGAAGGGGTGGCACATCTCACTCTGAGTGCTGCTCACTCCTGCCCTGGCTGTGGCAATGCTCAGGGGCAGCAGGACCTGCAGAGGAGCAGCCCCTGGCAGGCGGCTGCTGCTGCACTCCAGGGCGAGTTGTGCTGCTTCACACAACCAAAATCTGCCTGATGGAGGAAAAAAACCCACAACTTTGCATAAGTGCTACTGGGAACAAACCCAGAATGGGAAACCAACCAGCTCTGTTCCATTGCTGAATTTATTTTTTTTTTTTTTTAATACATAAATTTTCTGCAGAACTGTGTGTGATCTCCCACCTGCTAATCACAGATTTCTTACATGGGTGGAAGGCAGATTTCAGTTCTATCAGCATTAATCTGGAGCAACTGTATTGATGATCTTACAGGGAAGATTGATTTGGGTTTGTTTTCTTTCTTGCTGTGAATCTCAAATGTCATCTTAAATGGAAATTTCTTTCTATATTTAGGATATTTTTTCAATACTTCCAAGAGAATTCTGGGTTTTTTTAATCTCCTATTCCACTCAGATTCTATTGGCTTTACTAGTAATCATCTGTCTGTAAATTAATTTTCTAAAAGGTGATTTTGTCTTCTTTTCTTCTTTTTTTTTTTTCCCAAGATGTGAGATAAAGTTTTGGTCTAGAACAGCACTTGTATCTGATCCAGTGGCTATCCCATTCAAACACAAGGATGGAATGGGAGATCAGACTCCTCCATGGTCAAGGAAATCTTGGATGTGCATCAGTCTCCTAGATCCACCTATAATGAGGTTTTTTTGTTACATTGGCCCAAAATACTGCCCCTGAGAAGTGACACAGAAGTAGAACTTCACAGCACAGGCTTCCTCACCTGCTGGTAGCCCCAGTCATGCCAGCTGGGCACCTCCCAGCTACACTCAGGTGTCTGGGACATCCTCCTCCCACCCACCCTGCTTTTGTCCCACTTCTCTGTGTCTCTGGGGACGGGCAAAAGCAGCCCCAGAGACCTGGAGGGACCGTGGTGATTTTGTGGAAGTTGGATGTCAGTTTTCCTTTCCCGGGCACTGGCAACTTGGCCAGAGATCACAGTGGATTAAAAGCAAAGAACTTTTTTCTCCTGTCCCCATCCTTAACAGGCAGCAAGGGACACACGTGGTGCTTTCCCACCTCTGGTGCTGCACAGTTCCTTAAAGTTTCCAGTAATTCCTGATTTCCTCTGCCAGCAGTGGCAGATGGGAGGCTGTGGAGCCAGTGATGGACTGTGGGAGTGTTTCATTGATATCGTGGGAGAATAATTGCTTTCCCTAAGTTATGGAGTTATGGTTGTTTTTGTAATTTTTTTTCTATTTTTTTTCTTTCAGATATGCACCAAAGAACAGCCAATGGGAGGAAAAGACAGAACTGAAGGCATATGGTATTTTGCTGCTGCTTGAAGTGGATCTTAGACAATTTGTGTGGCTGTAGGAAGCCCCGTGGGCCACAGGTTGCCTGTTTTTAAAATGGGCATCATAATACTTAACAAGGCCAAAACACCCTGAGCAGCTTGGGTGGAAAGCACTTTAGGGCTGTGCAATGGGCAGCTGCAACATTTCCCTCAGAAAGAGGCCATATGCTGTCCTCTCTGCTCTGCACTCTGCAGCTCTGGCCGTGGAAAATAATTACAAGTGAAATTTTTTTTTTTTTTTCTGATTTTGATTGCCTCAGGATCAGCCCTTGTATCTTGAATGGCCTCATGAGGTGTCCTAACCTGTGTGACTCTACAAGCAAGGGATGCTCTGAAGGACCAGCATCAGCAACACAACAATAAAGCAAAAGTAAATGTAGAATAAAGTGCCAGGGGAAATCCTCTCCTCTCACCTGCCTGCAGAGGTGTTGCTGTGGCTGCCACTGCCCCTGGAGCAGGAGAAGGGAGGGCTGAGGGCTCAGCACTGACTGTGCTGTGGCTGGGCAGCAGGAGCAGAAGTGCTGGGGCTGCCTGGGCAAGGGGAGTGAGCAGACACTGCTCTGGGGGACTTGTCCAGCCAGAAAGGCTGAACTCCCACCCCACAAACCTGGATATTTGTGCTGGCTAAACAATATAGCTCCCTCATAGGCACCCCAGTAAAACATACAAAAAATCTATTTCTCTTATTAGCAGCATAAATACAAATTCAAATTTCTAATTTGGGGCAGTACTGCTAACCTCAGGCATTCCACTATCCAGTGATAAACTTGGAATCACAAATTCCCCTAAGTTAATCCTCTTGATTTTCAATTTTTAAAGTATAACTAGGCCACATTTTCTTGGTTTTCTTTGTGTGAAAGCTAAATACTCCAAAGTTCCTGAAGGGAGGTGTGCAGGAAGATATTCTTCAGTCTCTGGGGCTGGGGCTGTGAGACCTCCCCAGAAGTTGTAAGGCTTGTGTTAAACCTGAGAGGTGACAGGGTCTCTCTGATGTGACATCCAGATGGAGGGGAAAGTGGTTGCCAGGGTGATGCTGAAAATTGAGCTGGGCCTGATCCCTTCCCTCTGCAGGAGCAGCTCCCTGGGATGGGCTCACTGGGAGAAGAACTGTGCATGAGTGGGGATCTGTGTGCTGCTGGTGCACTCTTGTGCACTGGTGGCATCACCTGGGAGAGCCCAAACAGGCAGGAGAATGGTTTTTGGGGGTTTCAATCCTAAATGCTGAAGCCTGAATTTTGGATTTGGAAAGTAAATGAAAGAAAAGCTTTTGTCCTTCCCTCATCCCTACTTGGATCCCATGCACCTACGTGGTCTCAGAGCAACTGAAATATTTGGGTTCAAATGTAGAAATGTGTTTCAGACTCTGAATCTCTAGAAATATTTGGTTAATCATGTGCAATCATATGAAATTTAGTTACCTTTTAAAAAAATAATCCCATAAAGGTTTTCTTTGGAGTCATTCTCTTTGGAATCATTACCAAGCCTTTTTACATTTTGAATTCATTTTAAATGAAGGCTTTTGTCTTGGGTTGTTTGTGGTTTGTTTGTTTGGGTTTTTTAGTGAAAAATCTTGAGGTATATTTTCCTTTTTGAAGTTATTTCTCCGCTCCTTGGCTTAGTAACTCAGCATTTGCTGAAATTCCTTAGGAAAGGGCTGCCCTGCCTCCGAGGTGATTTACACTGACAGGAATGTTAAAGGATTACAGATGACTGTAACATACCTGCCTAACATTAAAATCAGGTTAATTGCTTACATTTCACTGCAAGTTATGGATGGCTGCAGAGCTCAGTGCTTCAGCAGATACTGGGACAGCAGGGGGTGGTTATTGATAGTTAAATTGCAGTAGAAGTTGTCTGGGTTCAGGCGGGACCTCTTTGAGGGAGGACAGAACATTTCTCAAAGCTTCATATTTTCCCAGAGGGACTTTTCTAGCAGAACATGCCTGCTGTTCAAAGGAAATATTCCCCGTACGAGCAAATGAATGAAGAAGTTAGCTTCACAATGGACACCCTATTAGGGGGGCTGAAGTGAAGGAGCCCAGCTACATGTGTTTTTGGAAAGCTAATAAAAACCAGAAAATTATCTGCGGTGCTCTGTAAGGCAGCCTGTGCACAGGAGGCTGCTGCAAAACCTGCAGAAGGCAAGAGGACAGAGGCATTGAAAAGGGATAACTAGGGAGTGATGCAGCAAAAATCCAAGGTAGTGAATCTTTGCAGATTTAATTGACAAATTTAAATGCCAACTTATTTTACTGTGTGTCTCTCTCTCTCCCACTCATCCCTTCAAGTTTCAAGTGAGATTTTAAGTGGCAAGTAGGGATTCTGCTGCTTCCCATGAGCAAACCAGGGGATGTGAGTACAATGGAAGGGATATTGCTGCCATGGATTGTCACAGACATCTTTTATGAAAAGTCCTTTCCTTAGGATTTTTCCTCCTGAAAAGCTCAAGAACAAAATGTAAACAATGATTATCTGCTGCTGTGGAATGTAACAGGTGGATCTGTGATTGGTCTCATGTGGTTGTTTCTAATTAATGGCCAATCACAGTCCAGCCTTTTGTTATCATTCTTTTTCTATTCTTAGCTAGCCTTCTGATGAAATCCTTCCTTCTATTCTTTTAGTATAGTTTTAAGATAATATATATCATAAAATAATAAATCAAACTTCTGAAACATGGAGTCAGATCCTCGTCTCTTCCCTCATCCTCGGACCCCTGTGAACACCATCACCATGGATAGCTCTTTGTGCCAGTGCTTCAGCACAGGGTCACCCCCTGCCCACAGCCCACGGCTGCTCTGCCCTATTGAGTCTCTGCCCTGGAGGAGGGCAGGCAGAGGCTTGAGAAGATAATTTAATTATTTTGGGTGCCCTTTCCATTTTTCCCACAAAATCAGCCATCTCCAGGCTCTTGGTGGGTGCTGAGTGAGAGAAAAGCAGCATGATTCCAGCTGGAGCTGGGGGGTGCTGGTGTGGAGCATCCTCCCAGCCCTCCTGTCTGCCCATGTGTGCCTGGAGAAGGGTGGTTTTCCTGGCCTGATCTGTCAGCACGGGTGATATTCCCATAATAAACACTCATGCTAGTTACACAAGACATGTTGACTGGTTTATTGTACAGTAATTGCTGCTCTTGCAGGACATCCACCCACTCGGACTGTGAGCAGAGGCTCCAGGCTTTTCTCAAAAACATCTGATTTTATAGAAAGTTCTAGAATCTGATTTGTACAGTATTTGCTAGTGCAGTCTAAAAGAGCAATGCAGATTATCCTTTCCCATATGCCCCACATTCAGGCAGACTTTTTAGGAAATGCAGAAAACACTAAAGGAACCCATGAATACAAAATTGAACGTTTCAATCAGAAGAGCCAACTCTCCTAATGAGGTTTTATTTAACCAATGACAATGTGCTGAGAAAACCAGAGGAAATGGGTCAGCTAAAAAATCTGGTACTACAAATGCCTGGTGTAATTTCCCCTCACTAAAATGAATGTCCTTCTGAAAGGGCTGGATAAGGAATCATCCCCTAAAGTCCTGCAGCTCATTTGCAAGATATGGATGAAAAGACTGGAGTGTTGGGACTGGAGACAGGTAATGTGACACATCCAGAGTAAGATGGAATCTCATGACAGAGCTTAATGAGGAAACACTTGGCCTGGCTCAGCAATTAGTGGGGTCATTTCAGCACTCAAAAACCAGTTAACCCATCCTTAATGGCACAATTTCACAATTCCCTTAAACCAGGAATTAGCCAGGGCTCCTGTCAGGAGAAGTGATGCTCTCCAGTCCCAGCTGTGAGTTTTTGCCTAATGCCATCTCCTTTCCCAAGCACATGTTGTGCCCTGAACTGGAGCAGGGCACTGGACAGGTTTAAAAGGAAGTGTGTGTATGAGTTAGTTTTGACTTTTTCCACTTCTCCAAACCACTTTAGTGCAAAGGTTTGTGCCAGCTCAAGTAGAAGGAGGGTGTGGGTGAAGGAAGAGGTGCTGAGGGCTGATGGCACTGCTTCATTAGTGGTGGTGCTCGTCTGTGCAGTCTGAAAGGATCTGTGAATTGGTGACCTCTTGGTTGGACCGGGCTCTGAGGAACTGGATCTTGTTGAAGCTGTCCCTGCTCATTGCAGGAGCTTGGACTAGATGACGTTTAAATGTTCTTTCCAATCCAAACCATTCTATGATTCTGTCATTAAGGACTGTGATGTTCAGACACTGCTGTTCACCTTTCAACCTTCCAAGACCTGATCCCAGCATCCTCATGCAGAGGTGTATGAAATCTCCCTCAGAGAAAAACCTGTGGACCAGGTTACTTCAGGCCTATTAATGCCTCAAAATTCTTGGTGGCTTTTGTACCTGGTCTCAGGCACAGCTGAGTTAAAAGCTTACACCCCTGATTCTCTTGCTCCCAATGCCTAAAATCGTGTTGTCAATGCACAAGTTCTTATACAATGTGAGGATTGCATGAGGGGAAAGATTTTGCTCTGAGTTCAGATGCTGCCTTCCAAGTATGGGGAGCATCTGCATCATCAAAAAGTAAAGCCAAGGATGAGATAGCACAGGAATTATTTAATATTTGAGCCAATAAAAACTGCATCAGACCATCCCAAAGAAATATTTGTGCTGTTAAAAGAGAGAGAACAACCAATGGTCTGGTAAGAGGAAGATGTAAACTTTCCTGATTAAAGATAAAGGAAATCTCCTGGAGAAAAGAAAAAGCTGAATAAATCTTCAAAGAGGGATCCCGCCAAAGAGGGATCTCAACTGCACAGGGAAAGCCAAATTCCCAACACTTAACACTTCCTGTCGTGCAGAGAGGATGGAAACCTGACAATCACATAAGAGATATTCAGCTAGAAAGACCAGGGAAGAAAACCTCTAAAAGTTATCCCAGCCACAAAATTCTCACATCAAATCCTGCATCCAATTCTGGACCCCTCAAGACAAGAAGGCTGTTGAGATGCTGGAGCATGTTCAGAGAAGACAGCAGAGCTGGGGAAGGGTCTGGAGCACAGATCTGGTGAGGAGCAGCTGAGGGAGCTGGGGGTGTTTAGCCTGGAGGAAAGGAGGCTCAGGGGTGACATTATTGTTCTCCACAGCTCCTTGACAGGAGGCTGTAGCCAGGTGGGGTTGGTCTCTTCTCCCAGGTAACAAGAAATAAGACAAGAGGAAATCTCCTCAAGTTACACCAGGGGAGGTGTATATTGGATATTAGGAAAAATTCCTTCACTGAAAGGGTTGTCAAGCACTAGAAGAGAATGCCCAGGTTAGTGGTAGTCACCATTCCTGGGGGTATCTAAAAGATTTGGAGATGTGGCTCTTAGGGACATGGATTAGTGGTGGACTTGGCAGCGCTGGGTTAGTGGTTGGACTGGATGACTCTAAAGGCATTTTCCAACTTCACTGACAGATTTGGTTCTATGATTTCAAGTGGGAAGGATCTTTGGATCCACAGGTCCTAAAGGAGGCAGTGAGACTCAGGGAGCAGCCTGTCTGACTTGGTGCAGAGCTGAGGACCTGGGTGGCCCTGTCCTGACCAGCAGTGTCCTGGGGCTGTGGGAGAGGCACCAGCTGAGACACTGAGACCTTTCCTGTAAGGTGCTACCAGAACAAGGAGCTGAGCAACTGGAGAGCTGTGAAAAGACAGATTAACAAACAACTGCGGCATTCACATTCTCTGAAAAAATCCCTTCGCCCAGGATTTTTCTCCTGGGAAGCTGAGAAGCCTCAGAGAAAAGGAAAACAATTCTTATCTCATTTGGTTTCCCTGTGTTGTGCTCATGTGGAATGTGTTTGGAGATTGTTTACCCACAGGTGATTGCCTGATTGGATTCTGGTGTGAGTTGTTTTGACTCAATGGCCAATTAGGGCCAAGCTGTGTGAGGACTCTGGAAAGAGTCACAAGTTTTCATTATTATCTCTTCAGCATTCAGTATGTACCCTGTCTGTATTCTTTAGTATAGTATTTTTTAATATAACACAGTACCATAAAGTAATAAATTAGCCTTCTGAGAACATGGAGTCAGATGCATCATTCCTGCCTTTGTCAAGGCATTTCCCAGCAAATACGATTAACAACCTGTTTTTCAGGTGAACCTGGCCCAAGGTTCTGGACACCACTATGGGTGTCCAGGCTCAAGGACCTTCTCTTCATTTATTTCATTTAATTCTTTCAGTGTTCCATGGACTCAAGCATGCTGCAGCAGCAACAGATGCTTAGATACCGTGGTCATGGGTGCTCTACAAAACCTTGCATAGCTATGGAAACCACAGTTGCATTTATCCATCAGAAATGAGTATCTGGCAGCCCATGTCTATCCTTCACGTTCTGGAAGATCATGAAAAAAATACTTTTACATGGCATTATATTTCACAGCTTTCTTTTCTACTTGGCAACGCACACTTATCTCTATTTGATAATAATAATGGTACATGTATTTTTAGACTAACATTATGTGATATTAATTCCAAATGTTATCCAATGTAATGCGGGCTGAGAAAAAAAGCCTTTAGAGAGAAGAATTGAGGAAATGAAATAAGATTTAACCTGGTAACAAATAGACAATTTATTTCAGAATTTAAATAAACACTTTAAATTCAAAAAATAAAGAAAACAGCAGATAGTACATTTCTGGATCATTCAGTCTTCAGCGTTCATGTTCAAGGAGTCTGCCTAATTGTCTGATTTTGCAAAGCAGAGTGTAGGAGCAGAACATGTACTGTATCTGTCACATCTTTATAACCCAGAGGAATGAGAACAAGACTAAGAGGAGGCATTTCAGAGCCTCCCTCATGGGTCTGACAATGCCTGTATCATCAGGGACAAGTGTCATTCCTTCTCTTTTCTCCTTTCTCATTTCCAAAATTAAGGCAATAATACAAAGCTGTAGATATCTGCATTAGAAGGAAAAAAAATTCAAATGGAGGTGATAGAGCTGCTTTTCACCAGCAGTAATTGGCTGCATTCAAAGCCATGGGTAAAACTGAAATAACTGTGACAGCACCATGGTACCTTGTGCTTTTACCTGCCCTATTTTTCCCCAGCAGGGAGCTGGTCCTGCATTCCCAGGCAGCCACCATGGCTGAGCTGGCAGCTGCATCTTGCTGACTTGGTCATTCATGCTCAGTAAATGTGCTCCAAAAACACTCAAATCCACAGGCCAGGCAAGAGCTTGGCAGACCCTGAGTAAAATCCTGGCCCTGAGTGAAATCTGTGGCAAACTTTCTGTAGGTGAAGAGACATTCCTTACTGCCCTGGTTAGAATGGGGTCACCTGGAAACACTTCTTCTACTCTTGTCCCTGCACTATCAGCTCTCAAGCTGTCCTGGGAAGCAAAAGCATGGAAAATGGAAACCTTGGACACTGCAGAGAGGTGTTGGCTCTTTGTATGGGTTCTCCAGACACACAGGGAGAAGGAATTCTGTGTGTAACGCCTTTGTTAGCTAATTATCTGGAAATGATCTGGAAATGAACTGTGATTCTAAGTTTATTAAAATACTTATCTGGGAAAAAAAATCTGGAACAGATAACAGGAATTTCAAAGGTTCATAAAGACATGAGTGATAAAAAAATTAGAGTAAATTACACCCCGTTGTCTTCCAAGGAGCTCAAAGTCACAGGGCCTTCTTGCTAAATCATGCTAACCTGCATTTACACCATGTTCCTTTGGTGCCTCCTACAGCTGTTTTTTTTCAAATCCAAATCTTCTCACCCCCTTCCCAAAGGTTGCTGATCTCTAACTTTATTTAAGAGGCAGTTTCAACACTCCTGTCCACAAATTATTGACAGCCTTCTTCTCCCTTGAAATAGCAATGTCTCTTCAGTTAACCAGGTACCCCCTGATGGACTGGGCTGGGCAATTAAAAAAACACTGATGTGGCAAGGAATAAAACTTCTCTTTTCCTCACCTCACCTACTTCTGATGAATCAGTGAATATCAGCATGAAGCTGTTCAGTATTTAGACTTCATCCCCTATCAGTGTGAAAACGGACAGCAGCTCCTGCTACAGGCATACAAGAGAGATTTATAGATACAGCTTGTTACTGGCCCCTGACTGAGACCAAATACAGCAGTTAGGGGTCTGAGGCCACTGGATCTCAACCCCTAGTTTCATGGGGTGCTGTGAACAATGTACATGGCAGAAAAGGTGAAAAAATTTGAATTAATTGTATTTTCCTCTAAAAGTGATCATAGGGCAGATCAGCTCCTGAGGGTAAGGAGTCATATATTCCTTTTGATAAACCCCATCTGAGGTTACTGTTTCCAAATGCAGGCCCTAACAATGATTTAACTCAGATGTAGGGGAAAAAAAAGAAAAATTGTACAGCTACCTATCCATCTCTGTTGGGGAAAATCCTCAGTTAAAGTCTCAAGCAGCGGAGATCATGTGTCTTTCACAGCTTGAAATCCTGGCAAAAAGGAACTTGAGGAATTTCAGCTATTCCACATGACACTGGGCTTGCCTTGCTACTTCCTTCTGAGCAATCTGCCCCTCCAAAGGAAAATCTGAAGCAGTGTAGCAATGGTGATTTTGGTGGTGCAGAGGTGAATTTGCGCTGGAGAGCTGCTCCTTATTTAGGGAGCAATGCCAGCTGTCCTGGCCATTGTTCCCATGGAGCAGGACAATGTGCAGCCTGCAGCAGGGAGAGTTTTGCCTCACATTATTGTTTTCCCTGAGAGAACACCACAACCAGGATATGTGCTACTCTTTCCTGCTCTCCACAGATATATCTGCCTCCAAAAAAAAAAAAGAAAAAAGTGGCCATTCTGGTTCAAATCCAAGAGGTTTGGCCTGCAACATAAACAGAAAATGTCTCACAGCTTGAAGCACTTCACTTGGCGGCTCCCCCCAACCCCCTCCCACCCTCACCAGAGACCTGACAGGCTCTGAGTGCAGCCAGAGGTGAGGCAGGTCCCTGGTGCAGTGCCAGTGGCCATTTTCTGAAAAATTCAGAAATTCACCTGCCTTGATTTGCTCGTACAGAGTAGCAGGAGAGGAAGGAATTGGCAGGGAGAGGGAAGGAAAAGCAAACCAGACCTGGCACTGATAACCAGGTGACAGGGAGGAGCCAGGGCAGGCAGGGAGGGAAGAATCTGCCACAAACTATGGAGGAACCATACACAGGATCATCCTCTGCCTAAGTGACAGGGCTGCAGGCAACCCTCACTGGATTTATTTTCCCCAGGAAATATTACTTTAGGCAATTTAAACCAGGCTGAATCTGAAAACCAAACATTTCTATACTCCTGAGGGTGATGTGCAGACCTCAGGTGTAGCTGACTCCTCAGAGCTGTTCTCTTTGGAGGCCAGCTTTGGAGGCCAGCTTTTCTCTTTAGATGGCCCTCTGAGGGAGAATTCCTTGGGACATTCTGCACCTGCTGGCTGGCACCGGGCAAACAGGGCCATTTCTGCTGCCATGAGAGGAATCTACCACAAACAATGGAGGAACCATACACAGCATCATCCTCTGTTTAAGTGACAGGCACCTCCCCCAACAGGGCTGAAGACAACACTCACTGGAATTATTTTCCCCAGGAAATATTACTTTAGGCAATTTAAACCAGAGCTGTTTCCATCCATGTTCCTCTAATGCCAGAAACATCCCTTCAGGAAGACACTCACTGCCTGGACCCTCTGCCTGGGAGAGCTCAGAACTTGCTGAGTTGGCCATAGACAATTTTTTGTGAAGGCTGGTGTCTGTGTGGGCACTGTGCTGCCAGGTGCTGTCTCAAAGCCACTGAACCCAGACAAATATGCACAATCACTCCTCAACATTTCCTCCACAGGGCTGGTGGAGCAGCAGCCATCGGCTGTGGCAGCCCCGTGTGGAGACTGTAACAGGGATGGGCCACCCAACCATTGCTGCTCCTCTTGCTCCTGCCACTGCCAAACTGGTCCCAGAGACAAAGAAATAGCTCAAGTGTTTGGCAAACTTGGGCTGAATAAAAAAAAAACCCGAATGATAAACAAAAATCAAATATTTCACCTGAGGGTGATGTGCGGATCTCAGGTGTAGCTGACTCCTCAGAGCTGTTCTCTTTGGAGGCCAGCTTTGGAGGCCAGCTTTTCTCTTTAGATGGCCCTCTGAGGGAGAATTCCTTGGGACATTCTGCACCTGCTGGCTGGCACCGGGCAAACAGGGCCATTTCTGCTGCCATGAGATGAGTTGAGCTCTGAAGAACCTCACCTTTCCCATCAGTCGCTGAGCGCCATGCTGTCCACCCTTTCATCAGTTTACAAAATTGAGAAGTGGAATACTTTAGTTGAAAAACAGCCTTTCCCCCTTTTCCTGAAGGCTTTCTTCCTCTTTATGGAAAGATTTTCTATTGTCAGTCCCACCTTCAGGGTGAATGGATACATATATTTTGCCAAGGTGCAAACTAGAGCACCCAGAGCTGTTGGGGTTTTGTGGAGCTCTTTACCCAGTACTGAACAATTTGTCTTACATGTGTCTGTTGCCAAGCCTGAGCAGTTCCCTCAGTGTAGGAAGGGGCCTGGGTAAATATAAAACAGCATAAAAATGAGGTCTTGAGAAAGAATGAGACACTTGACCCTGCTGGAGAACTGCTTCAAGGATCCTGATGCTGGAAAAGCTGCATCCTCTGTCCCTTCCCTCCCCTTCTCCCCTCCCAAGACTCAAACATTTTTCAGCCTTCTGTTTTTCAATGGAAGACAGATGTCCAGAAACATGTGTTCAGGTGTAACGTGACTGAAGCTTCATATGGAGAAGCTTTCACTGGACATTTAAGGACTTTTGGTGTCCCCCTGCAGCCAGAGGAAGCTCCTCTGGGAGATGAAGGGGAACATGACCCATCCTGGGTGCTCTGGGGCTCAGAGCTCACTCAGCATTAAGGATGCTTCTCCCAGATCCCCAAGGACATGATGTGGAGCTATTCAGTGATTCTCATCAGCACAGGGCAGAAAGAGGATTTTATCTCTTTTTTCCCACTAGTTCTTCTGTTACAACTAAGCCAAATTAATTCCTGTGTGATCCAATATTCTCAACTGATTTTGAAACCACCATTCTTGCTGCTTTTAATGATGCTCCTTCAGTCACAGGAGGTTCTTTGCATTTCAAGAAATGTCATCTGCCTTCATCCTGCTACATTCACCTGTTGTTATGTAGAATACTGAACTAAGGAATTTTCTTCCTTTTATTCAGTAATAGAAACAAAAAGCTCCTAATTAGGACTAGATTTGAGCAGTAATAGGCCTGACTTTGCTCTGTGTTCCAGAGCCTCTGTGTTGCCCTTTTCCAAGAACGGTATCAACCTGTAGGAGCAACCTCAAAGAAAATTGCTTAATTCATCAAGACACACGGTTACATACTGATCTCTTCTGCAGATTCAGCTCAAGTTGAGCTATTTCTTTGTCTCTGGGACCAGATTGCCGGTGACAGGATCAAGAGGTACATGCAGTCCTGCTGAGGTCAGCAGTGTTCCTCACGTCCATGAAATGAAGAGCTGACTTCAGTCCTTCACCACCACTGGGGCAGAGCTGCCACGACCATCCTATCCATCAGAGGGAACATTCCCTGAACCTCTCAAGCAATGATCATCCAAAACAGGCTCTCAGGCTGCTGCAAGAAAGAGGAAAATTTAGCAGTACAAATATTCCCTCTTTTAGAAAGGTCAAACGCACAAAAAAGACATTTTTGAAGGAATGTTGGATGCCCCCAGAGCCTCTGACAGGCAATTTTCCTGTCCCTGCACTGCTTGGAGTTTTAATTGCCTCTTTGGGGAGGTGCTAGAAGCCGCCTGAGAGTGCAGTCACAATCCAGCAATTTGGCACATGTGACTTCTTCAAATATGGGAGCAATTAGCAAAAAGTGATATGGTGAATGGTAGCGTAAGCACTGGATTCTGGACAGCATTCAGACAAGAAATCTAAACCAGAGCAGAGTGGGGCAGACAGAAATCCAAACAAGCTTTCACAGAAATAAAAAGCGTTGGCTGCACTTAGATAATGAGAGCCCAACAACAGGAGATTGAATTCAAAGTCACCACTGCACTGCTAAAACTCGCTGACTGAACGGGTTGCAGCAGAAAGCGCAAGTCCACTAAAGCAGTTTGTGAGAAAAAAAATGTCCAATATGTTTAGTAGAAATAGCTTTAAAGACTTCTGGGAGAATTAAGTGAACCCAGATTGGACAATGAGCACACCAGTTCATAGAGGAGAGGGGAAACAAATCTGTATTCTAGGCATCAGCTAAGATTTTTGTGTTCCCACAGGACCTAATTTCCTAGATAATTTTTTCTTATATTGTTCATGCAGCATTCTTTTTAGTAACCTGCAGGATGCCATGAAGCATTAACAGTAGGTTTAAGACATCAGCTAGTAAGCAGTTCCTGTCTTAGGAACAGAAAATCCCCAAGTCACCAAACCCTTCTCATTTCAAACAACTGCAAGCAGCATTTGTCCTAAATCATGTCTCCCCAGTCCAGCTATGTTTGCTTTAACAACTGGAAATGAATCATTTGCAGCCAGGATGATGCTGTGTCCTGGGATCATCACACTTCAAACAGGTTTTGCTCTGCCAGTGAGGTCCCCACTCTGTCCAACACCTGAATATGGTGCCCAGCCGGGTCCCTTCTGTCTGGGGGCAGTGGCAGTGCCCCAGTGGGGACTGGGCTGCTCCACTGCTGAGACAGAAGAGTGAGCAACAGCTGAGAAAGGACAGAAAGAGGAATGGAAATGGGGCAGGAACAAAAAAGGTGGAGGGCTGATATAATAAAGAAGGAAAACATGGTAGCTGGAAAAGCAAGAAATGTACTAGTAGCCGATCAATGAAATAGTAAGAAATAATTAATTAGTGAGCAAAACCAGAGGGCAATGAAATTAAATGGTTAATTACGTAATGGAGCAAACAGCAAATTAATTAAATGTGTGTGGATCTACCAGGTTCTCTTATTATTTAAGTTAAAACATGGTTAGTGAAACTATTCATTCTCTGGTATTTCAGTTATTCATGGTATCTCTGGCCATGGGGATTAGGGACTGTTTAAATGCAAGGTCCAGCCATGTATATCTAACGATCATTTATCTTGATAGTGCAAGTGAGATGAACAGGACAGTGATGGAAAGTAGTAGGGACACAGCTGTTCTGAATAAAATGCCTTTAAAGACGATACTATAACAAGAAAATATATAATGTGTTGCTTTATTTTTATTTTCTTTTAAATTTTTTTTGACTAATAAGTTTGAATTGTTACAGCTGAGAATAGAAGCTGGAAATGTTTGGCTTTTGCGGCTCTGACAATGGAAACTACTACGTCTGAAGCAAGGTAATTCAAATAGATACAATTGCTTATTCTTTGGTTAACTTTAAACTGCTGGAGGAAGCCAGAATTTTTGAAAATGAATGATTAACAAGCTATTACAATAATGTCTAATGATTGAAAAAAAATCATCTCCTGCTTACCTGTTGATTAAAGTCTTGATAAACCCACTGTACTGTCTAAAATAATTTTGGGTTACTTTGTAACTCCATTTCTCAGGTATGGCAATGTTCTCCAACAGTCTGATCTGTTAATATTGCCTGTTTTTTTTTTTTTTTTAGTTTTTCCCCCCAATGGAAGTTTCCTATTTATTTTTGGAATTTCTGTTCTGTAAATATTTTCTAATTTCCTCTCTGTTAAGTAGATTTTGATCTCAGGTGCGATTGCGTTAAATTGAAGTCATTCCTTTTCTCTTATTAAGCGTTCCTGATGAACACAATCGGCCCATGTGATCGTTCTTGGGAATATTTATAAGTGGTATGAAAAATTTTCTTGCATGAATAGCCAGAACACACACTGAATACTTTGAGGACTCCACCAGGAGTTCCTCACAGCATTTAAAAGTGGTTTTCTGACCTAGGAGGTCATGGGTAGCAGTTGTCTGTATTTGGAAAGTAATAGAAAATGTAGCAATGCCTGTATCATTCATTTATTCCCATCACCTGCACCGAAATGTTTCCCTCACCTAATACTTCACAGCTCTACAGGACACATTTATTGTCTCAAATGTGTAGAGCTGTAGCAGAATAAGGACTTAAATAAACCACAGGTGTGAAAAATTCCAACTGGTAACTTCAAACCTAACACCACGAAGCACAAAAAGGCGCTTGTCAGAGGTGGAAGGAGCAGTTTGATTAAATCAGTGCTTCAGCCCAGACATGTTGGGCCTAATTCTCCCCTCCCACAGCTGACTCACATGGAGCGTGGGCAGTGGCACTGCTGTAAGACTGGAGTGGTGGCACTTGGACTCTGGAGCTCTCATTATGCCTGTCTGACACCACGGAGCTGAAATGTGCAGCTGAACAGATTTATGCTGCTGCTCTCATCAGAGGTGAAGGACTGCTCCTACTCATGGTCTGGGATCACTAAACTGAGGTGGGGAGGATTTTAGTAGCCAACTTTGCCCCAGTGTTGAAAGCAACAAAACCTGGCTGAGCTGCTGGTGAGGCAGGCAAGAGATGGATCTTCCTTTTACTGTGTTTTTTTTTTACTGCCAGTTGCCAGGGAGGAGCCAGCGTGGCATCATTGTGAAGCACTGCAGTTGAAAGCTCCACTGCCATCAAATTTTATGGCCTCATCCTCTGCTCCCTGTCACTTTGGCCTGTGTCCTCACCTGGAATCCCCTCCTGGCAAGAGCCTCTCATTGTTTGGAGCAGGGCAGGACCAGGCAATTGCAGAGCAAGCACCTCCCGCCTGCATCTCCCTCTCCTGATTTGACTTTTAGGGAAGAGAAGGTATGGCAGCCACATTAGGCATGCCAAGCACAGTGCCTCCAGTGAGTAGGCTGCCGAACTGAATCCTCCTTAGAAGCGCTTTTAGAGATCACGGCAAATGGGGGTGCCCAGAGCCCTTTCCAGCCTCAGCACAGCAGTGGCCAGCTGGAGAATATGGGTGCTGCATTGCTGCCCGCATGAGCGGGGAAAAGAGGGATTTGTTTTTTAAAGTGTGAAATGCACCAGTGCATAAGTGTTACTTATTTGAAAACCATCAGCATGAATAGTTAGGATTACATTGCTTCGAGTACTAATGAGGAAAGTGTTTGCCATTTTTCTGTGTTAGTGAAAGCTACACGATCCACTTTATTCTTATGTTCGTATTATTGCAGTTACAAGAGACAGTTTGCAAATGCCTGGCTGCTTCATAAAAGCTAAAATACTTGGATTCACAGCAGGTACTAATTTTGTGTGCATCTGCTGAGCTGTGCATGGCATCAACCTGTTTTTAATTACACCTGCATGTCAGGCTCAAAATGCATCTGTGAACAGGAAAGATGAAAGGTAGACAGAACAGGATGTCATGTATTTCCCATCACCTTTCACTGGCTGGCTGCCCACAGAAGTAAGAGGAAATTCCCTTCTTTCATAGTGAAAATGTAAAGATTTACTAAGCTTTGCACTGCCAACAGCAAGGTGTAATCACTCCTTTAAGGAAGCATGCATGTGTTAACAGGGGTGAGCAGGGGGAGCTCCAAATAGCTTTCCACACCTTCTCTACCACTGATCTGTAAAGGGCAACAAGTAGCTCTTGCTTTGTTATATTTTATTTGCGTTGAAATGTGTAAGTTGGTTGACTTAATGTCCCAACTTCATTGTGAAATAAAATATGTGAAAGCAGGAGTGACCAGGGCTTTTCAGTGGCTGAAGTAACAAAGACAAAAGTTAAACAACA
>NW_005054563.1:164726-173492 GCF_000277835.1 Geospiza fortis | reverse complement strand
AATTGTTTTTATGCATTTTTACAAATAAAATAATTCAGACTACAGTTGGGAATGGCCATGACTCTTGAAACACTGGACAAGGTGATTCAAAAACTGCTAGACAGTTAGAAGAAATGTTTTTTCATGAAGAAATTCTCTCTGAATAAAAAGTACTAAGCCATTTGTGATTGCACCTTCAAGGCATTCCTTTAATTTATTCCTGTCATTTGGAATTGTTTCTTTTTCTAATTGCATTAAAAATTGTGCACTTTAAAGGCTGCGGTGTGTGCCAAGAATGTGTATGTGTAGCCAGTGCATAAAAGAGGGAAACAGGGAAAGAACAATTGCATTTTCTATTCTGGAATCCAGTCAGACTTTCAAAGCTACCGCAACTACTTTGCTTCAAAAAAACAGCAATGAAAATCAATAATGGTAACACAAGTTTAAAAGATAAAGAAGTTATTCACAGGGCCCTTCTATTTTAACATAAGTGCAAGTTGCTGAAACTTTTTGATCCTACTGCTTATTCCTACAGCATTTCTTGGCAATTTGGGGTGTCTCAGTAGCACCCACAGGAATTAACCAGTGATAAAAAGCACCCATGAGATCCGTCCATTGATTTTGTGTGCAGGTAGCCTCGAGCCCCTGGCTTTGGTAACCAGGTTTGATCTCTGCAAAGCCCAGGCTGATGCAGGAGGGCATCCCTGCCTTGTGCCCAGGGTGGTCACTCCTCTGGCAGCCCCAGGGACAGGGGCTGGGGGGAGCTCCCTGGTGTCTGCCAGAGCTAGGGGAGGAGAAGGGAACAGAGCCAATGCATCTCACTGCTTAATTTTTGTGTCCAAGTTTTAATGAGTTTAGTCAGAGGCCTTGGAGACCGTAGACCTGAATTCCTGCTTTTCTCAGTCAGGCACTGATCCAGTAGAAGCTGTGGTTGTAACTGCCCTGGCACCATCTTTGCTCTCCTGGAGCGTGATATGAAAAACAAAACAAAACAAAACAACTCTTTTTCAGTAGAGGAAAGGGACTTTCAGTATATTTCAAACTTGAGGTGAGAGAAAGCAAAATAAACCAGAAATGAGGTTAACATCCAAAGACTCTGGAAGGTCTCTGCCCCCAAGGTTTCCCTCCTTTGTAGCCCCATGATCCAAATATTCCCTGGATTTTTTGCATGCCTTTTCCATTTATGCCACCAGCTATAATTCCAGTTTCATGGTAGCCAGGAAAAATTTCACCATTTTCAGCAGGGCCCTGCCAGGTTCTACTCTTTATGAGCCCTAAAGTTCACAGAGGTGGTGCCTTTACCTCCTTCCATTGCTGCTGAGCAGATACATTTGTTTCTGAAGGGTGAAAGCTCATTGCTGCTTTTAAAGTTGTATCCTATTAACTTATTTCATCTGTCAATGGCTGTAAGTCTTACATAACACAACACCTTTTTTCTTCCTTTAGTGAAACCACAGTTTTAATACAACACTTTCTTTGTTACCTGAATACACTTTTCTTTTTGTGCACTTTTGTGCAGGCTGCAGGAATCCAGACAAACAAGTGTTAATTCCCCATGATGTTTTCCAGCTGACAGGCCTAATTGATTTGATTTCCACTGTTTTCACAGTGACCCCCCTCAACCCGTCATCACCACTTCTTTTGATACCTGAGCTTTACTTTCTACTCTCACATTCCACTTCAACAACTAATAAAGAGCTTATTAGGAAGGAAGAAACTCATTACTTGTTTTCCTCTGCTCCACGCAGCACATTCAGCAGGTTAGAGCCCTGTATTATTAATCAATACAGAACATTTGCTTCCATTAGGTTACCAGCATCTTTTATCATCAGGCTGAGGGTAGGAACCTGTTTCTTTGTATTCTGCTAACCCACGCTCCAGCTAGACTAGACAGAGATAAAAGACAGCTGAGTAATATTTTCCTGAGATCCCTGATGATGCACACAGATGGCCTGTAACAAATGAAATATGCAAGGTGACGGCTGGAGTTCTCCTCACTCCAAGTTCAACTTTTACGGCTTAGAGAGTATTTCACTCCTTGCACCACAGCTTCATGGTAGAGAGAGATTTATTTTCTTATCTGTAACAGGGTTTGTGAGTCTTTGCCTACCATGGCCATTAATGGTTGCAGTAGGAAGTAGCCAAGTGCTCTTACTGTGATTCTTGCCTTATTAAAAAACAGCTGGGGAAAAAATGTATTGAAAAAAGCAGTGCAGCCATGTGGAGCTTGAGAAATCTAAAGGGAAGCATTGGAGAACATTGTTATCTACATGGAATGAAATACAAGGCTGAAGAATCCCATTAAGGGATGTAGCATATGTAAAAGCAAACAAACAAACAATATCAAACACATATTAAGTCAAATGAAAGATTACATGTTGGTAGCACAGGAAAAAAAAGCCCTTTGCAATAAAGTAAACACAGATCTGTTTACAGTGCCTGAAAGAAACAATTTTTTTTTTCTGGCCTGTTACTGTGTCTTCTCTGTGACTGCCTTATCAGATCACAGTCCAGCTGGTGGCTGTGTCCATCAAATTCACTTTTGCTAATGTATTAAACAATCTGACCATAATGCCTGACTGTGGATCATAGTCTGGTGAGCAGGAATTCATCCAGTTTGAACTGAACACAGTTTTAAACACGTAGCTCCTAACCTTCCTGACTCCCGGAGTCCCAGCTTAGTGGAAGATCATCTTAAAACAATCCAAATATCTTCTGCAAGATTTTGGAGTCAAAAAGTGACTTAGCTCTGTTGAACTGCAGAGCAGCACTGATAAAGCAGGGATTCCTTGACTTCTTAAGCAGCCTGGACTCCAGAAACCTGGGAGCAGCTCGTCACCTTCCCAATGTTCATGTCCTCAGGGGCAGAAGCACAAAGATGTGGGAAGAAACCCCAAAATCCAAACTGAGCTGCTGCCTGGGAACTGTGCCCCTCTCAGGAAAGGGTTTTTTGTGTTTTTTTCCCCTGGGGAAGGGGTGGCTACAGACAATACATGGCTGTGCAGAAAAGTGCTCTGCTATGGACACGCCCCACTCCTGAGGAATATAGAGCACCTTCCAATCCAGAGACAGAAGAGGACAGTGGACAGCTCCAGCCAGAAAAGGTGGCAGGTAGCCAGGGAATATGGGACTGGAGACTCCACAGCCCTGAGCCAGAATGGGAGCCAGCCCCACTGGTTGTGGTGTCAGTAAGAACTAAGACTGCTGCTCCATTAGGAGCTGTGGGATGAAGGGGTGGTGATAAGATACAACTGTGAGAAGATACTGTAGGAATCAAGTAGGACTGTAAGTTGGGACACACAGATGCTGAACAAAGCAGATTTGGTGGCTCTGAGAGACTGTTGAACAGCACATGACCCTTGCACCATGCGTGTCATGCCCTCGGAGTCTGATGGCAAGGAATCCCACTTAAAGTCTCCAGATTTGTCTTTTGTGGGCTGCACTGAAGTATTTACATAGGTGTGTATCAATTTTGCAGCTTCAACCAATTACAGTGACAGTTTTTAAATAAATCAATACATTATGGATGCATAAAAAATAGACTGTATTTCTATATATAAACCTAAGCCATTTCCTGTCTATATGGAAAGTATGGGTATTGTCTGCTGTGTGAAAAAAGAAAAAAAAAAAAGGATATGCTCCACTTTTTCCATTTATCGTCCAGAACATACCCTCATATCAAATGGTTTCTGATTGAAAACAGCCTCTTAATGCATTACAAGTAAAAATAACCCATTATTGTGTAATATATGATATACCCTTTCCTCTTTTAGGCAAAGCAGTCCCTGCAAATATGTCTAGACAGAGTGATGGAAAAGCACAAATTGGCCTCTAACTGTTGCCACCCACTTATCAGAAAAACCTGCAAAAAAATTTAAGATATTACAGTCTCACTCATTGCACGACACCCATAAGGCAGAAAGTCTCTCTGAGGCTTCATGGCTTACTGCAAAGCAGAAGTGTCAGAAACTTTGTGAACAGGAGCATGACTAACTTGCCTTCATGGCCTGATGAGAATTGCCAAGTGACTGAAGTAGGCCAGGGTGTCCTGTGAGCAGTGGAATATCCCTTGTCTGGACAGTGTTAAAAGTTTTCTTCCCATGCTGCAGATGAATCAGTCACCTGCTGACACTGCAGACACGACCAGAATTCAGAATCTATTTGCCACATTTTGGAGGAAAGCTTTTAAGTCTTGGCCTAATCCTTCTGCCCTGCGCCTGATCATTTCTTAAAAGCAGCTTTTTAACTCTCTTGAGTTTATGCCTGGTAGTGAAGTTGTCTTGGACAAGGTTCTCTTTGTAAAAAGATCATTTTCCTCCTCTGGCACACCTCCCTGCTACCTTGTTGTGGCAGGAAATCAACATCGTTTGTACTTGTGGTGAGGACTCTCAGGATGCAGCGTACATCATGGAGAACTGCCTTTGGGTTTAGCTGGTCTTCTGTTCTCCTCCTCACCTTTAAAAACAATGGCAGGGTAACAATGCTAATGGAAAGAAAGAATTGCAGAAGGACAAGAGAAATCAATTGTTCAAGAGTTTTCATACAATGCCACTTGTTTCCCACTTGCAAAATGCTTTGTGTCTTGTTATTCAGAAAGTGTTAGTCTTCCCTGTGGTGAAAAGAGAAATGGTGAATCAACAAAGCGGGCAATTTTTGTATAAAGGGTGTGCTGGATGATGTTTATACTGTTTGCAAGCACCTTCATGTTTTCATCTGTGTATGTATAAAGTGTTGGTGTGTAGGAAAATTACGCTGGTCCCAGAGAAGTTACAGAAGCCTTGTCCCATTTTGTGTTTGAAAACACCATGATGGTGCAAGCCAGGCATGGGTTGGGTTGTACAAACCCTGTGTAGGAGTGAGGTACTGGAATAACACACTGCCACCTGCTTTAGGCCCTTTTCTTTAGTGGTTGGGTTTCTTTATCTCCACAGTTGTGGAATTCCAGAAGGTAAGGGGCTAATGGGGATGTCTCAAACACCGAGGGAGAATCTGAGCTTGGCAGGTGGTTAGTCTGGGTGGAAGAAACACCAAATAACTTTGCAGTCACCTGTAATCTCTGAGTCAGCTCTGAAGGAAAGATATACCATGTACATGCAGACATACACACAGCTGAAATGTAGCCTAAACAGCACCTCTTTTCCCTTTTATTTTGGAAAGCCAAAAATAATATAAGGTTTTTCCTAATGGCATAAACAAGGAAAACAGCACACACAGAACTACCATCTTCACCCAGACAAGCAAAATGCTGATGGGCTTTGCAAACATCACAACAGTTTTGACACAGATGCCCCCATAAATTGAGCCAAGCTGTTCACTGTGCACCAGAAATGGTCTTGTGTTTGAGCTTCAAATTCACCTCTTTGTGTAAGTGAGGTTGCAGCTGCAGAGACAGGCAGAAACTCAACCCAGGCAGTAATCTGCAAGACAAACATCAGGAGGAAGCACTTTCCAGTTGAGCTTTGAAGTTACAGCCTTTCTACCAATGTGCTTTGGATTTGATCTGCTATTTTTAAAGCAGAAGAGATGTCCAAGCCTCTGGCCAGCCCTCCCCTTATGTTTGGTGCACTTATCGAGGTTGGCATCCTGTCTGAGGCAGCAGATCAGTCAGGAAGTTAACCAGGAGTCCAGATGCTGGTCTTGGAAAGGCTCCTGCCACAGCCAGGCTTCCATGGGTTTCAGCTGCCAAATTCCCTCCACACAAATGTCCACAGTTCCTGGCTCTCACACTGGGGTAGTTAGAGGAAAAGCCTGAAGAAGAATGTTTTCTACTCTACAATTAATGGGGAGGAGCAGTGCCAGGGGAGCAATACTGCTGACATAGGTTGGCATGCCTTGCATTGCAAGTTACTGTTTTCCAGCCAGAGAAAGTTCTTGTTTGTCCATGAAGATTTGCACACGTGATGGGACAGGCAGCACACTCCAGGCTCTGCCCTGAGGAAGGGAATTAGGCTGGGCTGCTTTCCCCTTACAGGTTGCACTGAGATATAAATGCCTACATGCATTTATATGTTAGATAAATATTGCAGTCCCTATCTCCCCCCACCATAGGAAATACACCAATATTTCAATAGCTGCTTACACTGTAGACCATGGCTTCTACAAAGCTATGACTTCATTTTCCTTCAGGCTCCTGAAATCCCAATCCCATGGAAAGCTAGGACTGTACCTCAGGCTCCGTATAACAGAAAATTTCACATGCTAGTAATGATTTTTTTTCCTAAATGGGGCTCTGGTTAAGCAAATCTGTCTGTGATGCTCTTGCTGACATCTCTGTGGTGGGGAGCACACCTGCCTTTTGCTGAAGGTTTGGCTCTGCAGGTACTGAAAGGGTTTTCTTCAGGCACCCTGCTTGAAGGCTGGGGCTGCTTTTGGTGAGCACACAGTCCACTATCTGCTCATAAAAAACAACAGTAGAAAGCGAAACTTGCAAACAGATATACATGGTGATTTCAAGTCATGATTAATCATCATGCTTCAACTAATTTGCCCCCTAATTTTATACCAATGACATGAAGGTTTCTGAGGCTGCAGGATCTATGAGCACCATCAGAGTGGGGCATCACTTCCTTGGACCAAACCTAAGGGTCAGTAGAGAGCACACATGTATGTGTCCCTCCTGGGACAAGAGAGTGTGAGATTTCAAATCCACAGTCACATTAGCACTTTCCAGGATGTTAATGCTTTTAACTTGCTGAACCTGGGAGATTTTTCCTTCCAATTTTAGATTATTCATTGAAATCTCTATTGCAAAGGTGATGCGCACAGTGAACCCTTATAGATTCAGTTGTTGCCTGAGGCTTGATTTTGTTTCACAGGTCTCCCTCACATACCTCTGGGGTGTGTAGTTTGTTAGTTTTGAGCTAGGCTAAGGCTGAGTTTCAAATTACAGCTTAGGGATAGCCAAACAAGTAGGAAAAACAGAAAAAAGATTATTCAATCTAACATGGATTCTTTTACCAGGAAGTGACAAAAGCAAACGTGACAATTGTAAACAAAAAAGGAATTGCTTCCAAAATTTTTGAGTGGCTAAAAATACAGTGGAGAGGAGAAGGAGGTAGGATTTAGGACAAAAGCTGGAATTCAACCTTAAGTATAAAAATTAGTATCTACATTTATTGTCATAAAGATCTCATCAAAACATGTGCTAGAAGTCCCTGTGCACACAGCAAACTGCACTATTTTAACTGGTCTATTTTGGGCCCACCTCATAAGGACCCATTGGCCACAGTGGCAGGACTCACTTTTTGCTCATACCTCTATATGAAGAGACAGCACTTCTCACAAATGACAGTAAAGGCCAGGGTATTTCATCCAAGATTTTATCCTTTGTTTAGTGGCATTTTGGCTTCAGTTTCACTATGTTGTTGACAGAGACATTTGAACATTTTTATTGATTCAGAAATCTGAGCATTAAGACTCATCTTTATAGTACACTTAAAAGTAAATGTTTCAAAATGTAAAACTCCTCATGCAGCTTTTAAACTTTATTGGCTGAAGACTGAGTGCTGTAAAATGATTTTTTCTTCAGTAATGGAAGTTCTATTTTACAGAAACCGGTAACCATTAACTCTGCTTGCTGAGAGCAAATGAACAAAATCAGACCTGCTCTATGAAAAAGGAGGATCTGGTCACCATAATAAAAGTATAAATTTTTCATATCCTCTGTTTTTTCAAGACCTGCTCATTCCTAACTCCTGGGTTTTACTACACATTCATTTGTTAACAGAGGAATCATTTTGCTCATTTTAAATGCAGCTGGAATGAAAAGTGATAGAGGCGGAAACAGGAATGAATGAAGGACAACTTGGAAAATAGTTCCTTCCTCTTCTTCAGCTTGTGTACTACGTGGAAGGAACTCAGGAGGTTATCCATGGTAGCATCAGCTACATCCTTGTTCTTCCTGGCTGCTGTTTTTCTACTCTTAAAAGCATGCAGTCTGGAGACCCAGAATTTTGCCAGTCAATCCATTACAGGGCTTCATAATCTTACTATCACAAAGATTGGGGTTTTTTTCCCTTGGTGTCTAATAAGAATCTTCCCTATTCCAGCTGAAGCCTCTCCTTACCTCTCTATCTCTCCACAGGATCTGTATTCTGCTATTTGTAGTAACCCTCCAGATATTTAAAAACATTCTCAGCATTCACTCCTATCTCTTATATTTTTTTTTTTTTACAGTAAGTAGATGCAGTTTGTCCAGTCCTTCCCCCACAGGTAATTTTTGTTGTGCTTGTGGGGACTGCAACAATGCTCTGGATCCTCATCAGGTTATCAGCATCTCTCTTATGTGCTGTGACCAAACTGAACTAAATGGGGCTGGATTCACAGATTTACAAAATACCTACAGAACCCAGGGTCCTGTGGCTCCTGAGTGTGTTTTCTAGCACTGGTACTGGGCACACCACAGTGCCCAGACTCTCTGACCTGCATATGGCATCTGCATGAGCCCAGACATGCTCCAACAGCTCCTAGCACATACCTGGCATCCCTTCAAAGAGAACTAAAGGTCTCTTGCCTCCACTTTGTATAATGATGGTGTTTTCAGTGAGAAGTAGGCCCTGAATTAATCTTTGTTCCCCTTTTCAGTCCCAGACCTCACAGGGATGCACCTTGTCACTTCTTGAGCTCTCCTTGTCTGTAGAACACAAAATTCTTCACACAAGGGAACAGCATGTGGGAAGGTTTGAGAATTCAGCAAGCTCTCCTCACATAAATCATCTAACATCTCTCACAGTGTCCTTCAGCTGCTCAAGAAGTTATTATCCCTATCCTGCTTTACGTTACGCTATT
>NW_005054563.1:161040-164705 GCF_000277835.1 Geospiza fortis | reverse complement strand
TCCTGCTGTTTTCTTGAGAAATTTCCTATACTGATCACCTATGAAATAGCTACTTGGTCATCTGTGGCATCTTTGCCTCTGTCTCTAGACTTGATGGAATTGTTGAGAAAATGGTTTTTGGCATTGGCTTCTTTTAACAGACTTGAGCCTCATCACAAAAGAAAACAGCATGGGCACTATCAGACAAATGCAATCACTGGAAGAAGGGAAAACAGTTGTGCACTGTCCCCCAATGACTGCTCTTCACATGTGTCTGTTCTTTCTCCCTGGCTGTCAAGTCTGGCTGCAGGAATTGATTTGAAGGGCTGTAAGAGAGCTGGTTGTGGCTGTTGGAAGCCTTTGTGGGGATAACAAAGTTGTGCTGTTCTGGGTGGATGCAGCTACAGAAAGCTCAGGGCTCAGCACTTCAGGTTAGAGTGAGCTAGACATACATACAACTTCTCAGAGGGCAAGGTATAGGAAAAGGTAAATAAATGTCTTTGGACCATTTGGTAATAATTGAACTTGTGTGAACATGGGATGAAGGCAGGGCAGACAGGGTCTGAGTCTGCTCAGACACGGGATGCTCCAGAATGCCTCTCAATCCACACAGAGTTGGCATTTTTGTGGCTGTACCCACCACTGACTGTCAAATGGCCTGAACTCAGCCCCTCTCTGACATTCAGGCTGTTCCTCAGCATGGACATGACCTAAAAGCATCTTTCATTGCTTCAGACTTCCTTTAATTTTGTGTCAGTCCTGGAGGTTAAATAACCAGGATGGTCAGAGCTCAGCTCATGGTGTGCTGAACACACAAGCAGACGTGTGCAAGTAGACCAGAGAGGCACAAGAGCACAGAGCTGGGTCACGATGGGTTGTCAAAATACTTATCCAACATGCTGACAGGAGTTTTCAGCTGTCACTGGTGTTCACACAGATGAATATAATGCTAGCTTAGAAATTCCTTCCAGAGCAGTACTCACACCCATGAAGTAGAGATGTATTTTGGGAGGGAATAAGACACTGGAGTGGTACCTCCCTCTTTTTCCTCTGGGATATGCTGCTTCCAGCGCACCCTGGCCCTCCCTCAGATGGCAGTCCTTGTTCCTGCTGTGCAAACCTACCCATCATGTCCCTTCAAAGCCCCAACACTGCCACAGGAAGGGATGTCAAAGCCAATATTCTCCTCCCTGGATAATAGGAAAAACAACAGCTCTTCACCTTGCATTTAAACTCCCTAAAATAAGTGCTAAATAAGCTTGAAGCTGCCTGGTGCAGCATGGAGCCTGTCTGGGAGCAGAGAGCTGGGGAGGGAGGTCTGGCTGACACAGGGGAGCACCTCCCTTCCTGGGCTGACCTGGCCAGTCCTCCCAGGGATGTCCCAGCACCCCCTCCCTGGTGGGATGGCATTCCCTCATGAAGGAGTGATCACATTACCCAGGCCCCTTGTGTAATTCTGGTTCCCAGCAATTGTTTTCTGGTGACCTTTTATTGTTAACAATTAGCGCTGGAGCTGGAGCACAACTGGTGTAAGCATATTTTACATCCTCCTCAAGCAAACAAAAAAGCTGGGTGGGCACGGTCTTGTTTCCTGGTTCACACCCATGACTCCTTTGTGTCTCAGATCTCCTCCCACCATGTGTCATAGTCAGCAAACCCACTCCCTTACCTTTTGGCTCCCAGATAGAGTGACGTCTTCCAGGGATGCGTAGGCATGCTCAGTGTATCCCATTATTTCCTTTCACATCCTATAAGAACACTGCCTCTCCCTAATACTCAGTCTTTCCTTATCTGTGAGGCCAGAAATGTAAATCCCTATGCAACAGAGTGCAAAGAGTGAGTTTGAAGGATGGTTTCTATTTATTTAAATGTACAGGCTATAAACACCGCCCTCCTACACGATGTTTTGGGTTCTTGCATGTATTTCCATACAGTAAATATCTTGACAGTTCCCTCTGCTCGACCTCAGTGAAATGCACACATCCCTGGAGGCACAAACACATCAGCAGTCTGCTAATCTTCACAAGTAATAACATAGATTTTTCTTCTCTCTCTTCACTTTATTAAACTACATTTGGGAAGAAAAGGCGTAGTTGGCCACCTGCTCCAAACCAGTTGTGGTAGCCCAGGAATATGCCCAGTTCCTGAACTGAGGACCCTTCCCAGATGTGTACTTTGCCAGTAAGTCTTTGGGGAAAAAGGGAAGATGGGGAGGCAGAAGACACTCCAAACTAATCTTGTTTCCTGCATTGTGGTGTGTGCATGTGAGGGGGTGTGTGGTGGGAGGAGGGGGGACACTACATTAATCAAATCATAATTCTTTTAGGGTACAATAGGCAATTAAAAACAACAACTAGAATTTCTCCTGCAGCCTGCTGGCAGCTAACACACAACTCATTCTTTCTGCAGATAGCTTCACTTAGCAGGTCTGTGCCATGACTAATGAAGCCATCTCTCCGCTAGCGCGCTAATTCCAGACCTTTTGGGAAGGAGCCCGGCTGCAGCTCCCTGCATGGCCCTCCCCTCCTCTCAGACTCCTTATGGCCACCCTGCAGGTCCCTCCCACTGCCTGTGCCGTGCTCGGGAAAAGTGTGAGAAAATATTTCTCCCTCAAATCTGCTTTCAGGAGAGCGCTGCCTCGCGATGACATTTAAGGACAGATTTTTTCTGGGGCGCTTCTCGTTTTATCCGAAACATTTGAAAGCTGCTTCCTTGGCAGTCTTCTTGCCTGCTCCTCAGTGGCATATTATCTGATCTCTCCTTACCCACTGGCTGTGGGGAGAGGCACGCATTTCACCGGTAAAGTCATGGTTAAACTAAACATTAAACTGTCCAAGAACTGACTTCCTCGACAGCTCTGATTCAGGCTCCCAAAAATGCTCTGCACTGTGAATCATGCTTCCTTCTGGAAATGACAGAACTTCCTCATCATGGTGTTCTAACTTGCCCTCTCCTTGTCTCCGGTGCTATCAGGAAAGGATTGAATTGCATGCCACATTTTTTCCGTGGTCGGCAGGGAGATGCATCCTTTTTGAAGGGGAAGAATTCCTATGAGTCAAAGGATGACAAACTGAAAATTAGTACCAGCCGCAGAAATAAATGACAAACAACAACAGAAAGCCCCGTAGAGGTGGCCAGTGGGTGTTTATTGGCTATTTGCCTTTCTAGCAACTTGAGTAGCCTAACTATTGAGAGGCAAACTTGCTTTTCACCACTGAAAGTAGGAGCAAAGTTGAAACTACCGGGATTAGCTCTCTGTCTTTCCTGTGCTTGGTTTGACCGGTCTTGTCTGCTCAAAAGTCAGGTAAGGGGGGGCAGTGCATGAAATGTCCCAGAGTCCATCCCAGCTCTGAAGGACACACAGCAAGAGTGTGGGGAGGATAAAAGGACAGTGTTTTGGGGGGCTTGTTCCACTCAGACTCACACAGCAGACTGGTTCACAGGCATTGTGGTGACAACAATTTAGATGCAATTTGATGCACAGGACTTTGAAATCAAAACAACAACCCCCTGCTTCAGCCCCACCCCACACAAACCTCTATGATTGCTGAGCAACACGGAGCTGGGGTAAATACCTGACCATATGGTAAATGATGACTTGCACTGGAAATCAAAATTTTAACAGCTCTTTTTGCTTTGTATACAAAATTTTAACTCCCCCAGAACCAGTGCAGGTGAAAGCCCAA
>NW_005054563.1:151864-160993 GCF_000277835.1 Geospiza fortis | reverse complement strand
ATGTTCCAAACAAATCACTAGCAAATTCCCAAAGGAGTAGATTTTCAGCCTCATTTAGACATAATATAATAGGAGGGCCTGGACACTAAAAACTGGAGAGTGGTTGAATGGAAATATAGGGCTAATTACTGTGCTTCCCTTAGAACAAACTTATTTTCATTCCCTAGACATATTCCATAATCAGAAAAGCACTATGTACTTAATAGGGAAGAAGAGTAAATAATACCAAAATATGTAAATTTTCATGCATTTTAGGCAGATGAAATGCATTTTTTTCAAGACTAATTTAGGAGCATTTATTGCCTTTGAGACTTAAGTTTATATTCCTGCCCTTTACATTGTCCCTGAGAAATGGTATTGTTTGTGTATTGACATTTCATTATTTCAATGTGATTCACACTTGCTTTTCATGGCAGATGAAATACATCAAAAAGAGGCATGAACAAAAGAAACAAAATTAATGCTTAATGCATCTGAGCCTGTTTGGGGCTCCCTGTTGCACCAAGTAGGCTTAAAGCACACCTAAGGTGGAAGTCAGGGAATGCAGAAGTGGAAGAAAACTCCTGAACCACCATATTCAATCACAGGCAGGACAGACATAGAGTTCTTTTCATAAATGGGCCAAGTTCTACCCTGAAAAAAAGACAACTGGCTGTTTCTTGAAAGGCTACCCCACGTCCTACTCCTCCAAGTTATCTTTTCCTAATTTCCTCCACGTGCTTCTTTGTGGCCAGTACAATCTTGGTGGCATCTGTTTTAACTCAAAACCCACTAATAACAACAATCCATTACTTAAATATAATGCTTTCAGGCAGCAGCTGATTCAATTATAGGAGTAAAAAATATTCTTAATAACAACTAACAGTCAGGTCCTTCAAATATATGTATTAGAGATTAGGATAGCACACAGAATAAAAGTACCAGCTCATTCTTGACCCTGAAACCATGATCCCTTAGCAGACTGATCTGGAGCTGCAAGGCAGGGGATAGGTATTGAATCCCAAGGACTGATCATGCTCAGCAGTTTTGCAATCAGACAGGACCTTGCCAATTTGCTGACTCATTTCCTTTGGTCCCTCGGATGTAAAAATGAGAGGTCTCATCCCACTGCCACTGTATGCCTCATTGATGGAGTCCAAACCAAAGCAATCTGAATCTAATGGGAAAATTCACACATCAAAAGTATGTAGACTCATGGAAATGTAATTGAAACAACACTCGGAAAGAACATTTCAGGGTTTTTTATTTCGTTAGTTTAAAAATTGTAGTCTTAATGCAGAAAGGCTTATTTTAAACCACAAAGAGAGCTGTGGGAATTAGAAATTATCTATTTTCAGCAGCAATGTCTGTTGCATTTTTTATTCATCTGTCTTTCAGATGAGAGTTTGAGCCCAATTTTTGTACAGTTGTTGGCAAACCTCCCCTTGACTGCAGTGGAAGAGGCCGATTGTTCATGTTTGGAAGATGCTTCAGATGTCTTCTGTCACACAACAAACACATGCAAGAACTTCTTCAAGCTGGATAGGCTGCAACATGAGACCAAGTCCCCAGGAAAAGGGAAGACTTGGTTTACAGGAGGGTGCAAAGTCTCCATGGACAGGAGAAGAACACCAGGCTTAAATGGGCATATTGAATAGGAGAAAAAGCAACAGATCAGTAGGTCAGGCAAGATCAGGTCTTGCCTCTATGGCTGCAAACCAGACAACCTGAAGGCAATAGTGGTGGCCAGAAATTTTGGAGTTGGAGAAGTCAGGCTGGAGTGGAGGACATACTCCTGGCATCAAAATGTCTCCTTATAGCTCTGATGGACCATATGAAAATGTTCTGTGTTTGGGTAACACTTGTTGGTTGTACAACACACTGTACTTATCAATGGTGACAATCATGAATGAAATTGCTCAGAGTGATCATGGATTTAGGGGGCTTGTTTGCTCTGCTCCCACCTCCCTTCATATCTGTGAAGACCACAGTGAGTAGAAAAACACCATAAAATTCACAGAAAGGCTTTTCCCAAAGCACTAGCCTGAAAAGGAATAATGCAGCTCCTCTGTGAACGGCACTAGAAGCCATGAGCTATCTTCAGAAAAACTGTCAAAATCAAAACTGCAAAACTTTCCCATCACTTCCAGTCCGCAAGCTGGTCTCTTTTTTCTCCCTATGTGTACAAATACATAGCCATGGTTATGAGTTCTCTTTCCAAACAACTCCCTCCCCCTATTCACCCCCTTTTCTTCTGCCCTGTCCACATGCACACGTTCTGGCTCTTTGCTCTTCTGCTCACAGACAGACAGATTGATCGCCCTTGCACACTTACAGGTGGAAAACTAAGTGAAAACCCAGGGCCAGCAGGGCTTCTCCATGCCCAGCCTGCTGCTGCCACCCAAGGAGACTCAGGGAAGAAGCTCCTGCCAACCCACAGCTCCTCCTGGCTACCAGGGTCCTGCTGACTCCTTGGCTGTGGACTCATCCTCTGCAGTCCTGTCATTCCCCACTGTCTCTGCAGGGCTGGAGCAGGCCACCACGTGCCTTCAGAGGGCTGTGGCTGTGACTGTGTGCTCCTGGTGACTCACTAGGAGGTCACCAAATGAAACAGATCCTGAGCACTGAGAAACTCTGCCAGCCCTGTGCGAATGGGAGAAAAAAGAGGAAGGAAGTTCTGTTGTTGCATATTTTCGTGGTGATCAGTGCTGAGTCAAAAAAAGGGCTGAAGTATTAGAGGGAGGAAAAGCTAAAATCATTAGAGAAATAGAATTTTAAAAAATATAAGCCAGCTGGATAGGAGTGGGAGCCCAAAAGCCACCATATTCTTCTCACTGTAGATGATGGTTGTGAGAAAAATCAGAGAAGGGAGTGACAAGTGGGTGGTGATAGTCTTCACTGCTAGAGTATGACCTGCTTTTTTTTCTCATCCTGGCCTCTCACTAATCCAACCAATTATTCCCTGTGGGAAGACAGAGGGAGAAAGCAACAGTGGGCAGGTCCAGTTGAGTCTGTTCTCCCTAAGGAATGCCTCTGGAGCAACGAGGCTGATTTCTGCCCAGCCTTCCACGAGTTGTTCTCAGTCACTTGTGCTGACATGGAGCTGGAGGGCACCACAAAGGCCCAAGGTGTTGCCCAGGGTGTTCCCCACATTGGGCAGAGCTAGAGCTCAGACAGACTGCAAGCTTGGGTAAACTCTTAGCCCTTTGCCAAGGTAAAGTTGCCAAGTTTTACACACTAGAACTAAGGAAAAATAACTCTAGTACAGCATGATTGCTCTTCTAATAGTGTGGGCTAACTACTTTGCTGGAGAAGTGAGCAGCTGTTCCAAAAGTACCAGAAAATTACTGGTTACATGGCTTTTCACATGGGATGCAGGACATGCTCATATTATATAGGATGTTCACCAATTCCAGTAATACACCACATATATGCCCAGAAGTTAGTTTCTGAGATATTTACATTTTAGGCAAGAATCCTTTCAAAATATTTCCTCAGGCAACCAGTAGTGTAGGGCTGAAGAGTTTATCTTGGTTAATTCTGACTGATTTAAAAGTAAAAAGATTGTGGGGATCAGCTCATTAGCAGTTGTAAACTGGAACTGGCCCAGCAACCTAAGTAAACTTCTGAGTTCATAAACTGGCTGGAGAGAGTCTGGCCCTATTCTGCAACTATTTAATCCTTTAGTATGGCAAGAGTTTTACCCCACTGTACTGGCAAGAACCAGCTTGGTTTGAATGAAGAAATACTTCATGTTTTTCAGCTCTCTCTCATTGTCAACCTGATGAAGTCCAAACACTGCTTGTGATCCTCTGTATGGTCAGAGCTTGACATCTACTAGAATGGATTTCTCAAGCTGATAAATGAGACTGATGTAGAAATGTTAATTTTTGTGTCTACACCTATTAAATAAATGTCCTGCTTCTGGGCAACAGCTTGGCCCTATGTACATTTTCTATGGATATTATTTTCTGTACATTTTCCAAATCTATTAATATGCTGGAAACTATGTAAGATCTTTAATGCCAAATGTTTTGCTTAGGCTGTATTTCCTCCAGTTGACCAGAGAAGAAAAAATGGGATAAAGAGCTGCTAGTAAAACAATTTCCAGGATTGCCTGTTTTCCTTGCTTGTAAAAAGGTTCACTTCAATTTAGTGTTAGTTACTAATGAATGTTCAGCATAGAAGACTAGTGCCTTGATTTATTCTCCCTTGAGATACACTTTTGGAAATTGTCCAAAATGCTTTTTTTTTCCTTAGGGTTTCATTGATTAGCAAGGAAGCAAATTGGTGAAGTAAGTAAATTGATATTGAGAAGTCAGAAATGCTGCATTTGGTGTCTTCAGTTTGTACATGCAAATTTGTATTCCTGAAATGCATCATGCTTTTGAAAGCCAGCCTTGCTAAGTCTGTATTTATTAATGTTAATTATAGAGGCATAGCTCATGACTTCAAAGCCTGATGTGATTTTGGTGCTTTAAAAAGGAATTAAACCATTTAATTATTTTTGAAGAATGTAAAACAACCCTCCATAATCTGCAGCGCTTGTTATATACAGAATAAATCTTCTGAAAATTGGTACAGCAAAGTTTGAATTAGTGTGATTAAAATAAAATTAATAAAGACACACTTTAAGAACTTTTTTCCATCTTTATCAACCTGTGAGAACCTGACTCATATAATTCACTCAAAACTACCATATGGCTGTAACTCTTTCAAAAGTCATTCCTTCTTTTATTGGAAGGTGTCTTTTCCAATAGAGTTAAATAATACTCTATGCCAGAGATTGCCACAAATATCCTTCCTCTTTGCAAATAGCTGTTACTACTATTATTGCCAATGCCAGCACAGCAGAGGAAAATACCCTCTGTCACAATGATCCCTATTCAGAGTCCAGTGGAAACCTAAACTGCCCCAGGAGGACGCTGCCATTAGGGACCACATTCTCAAGAAGACAAAAATGGTGTGTTCTTTGGGAGCTATGCAAAATGAAAAAGTTGTGGATATTTTATATACAGCCCCATATGTGCAGTGGAGGGGCTGGCTGGCTGGGAAGCTGCCTGAAATTAGCATTAAAAGAAAAGACAGCACAACCTGGACAACAGTAAAGTTACAGGGCACAGCTGCATGATGAGGCAATGAGGATGGCCACAGAGAAGTCTGTGTTTGTGGATGCAGAAGGAGGGTATGGACTCCCAAATGCATGTACTCTTCATGGCTTTGTTTTTATTTTCAGTTTTCATGCTAACTGTGGCACATATAGAATTATTTTAACATACAACATAAGAATTTTTATTTGTCTGAATTATAAAGCACCATATGTGAATGCATCTGTTCTTCACTGTGTTACATTTATTATTTGTACTATGGTGGGGCCTCAAGTTTCCACCTCAGATCAGAGTTCCAACTTGCTAGGCAATGCACAAACACATAATGGGAAACACTCCCTGCCTTGAGAAAAACATATTCTAAATTGACACAAACAGCTCAGGGTGGGAAAGGAAAACAGCCAGAGCGCCGTTCCAATGGCAACTTAACCTCATCTAAACTGAAGTTCCCACAATCCTGCACCTCCAACCCAGAACTCAAATTGTCCATTCAGTGGCTTAAACTAGCTCACAATTTGAGTAACTCCACTCCAGTAAGGAGAAGAGCAACACTGATCTGAAACTAGTCCCCTGTTTCCTTTGGTGAGCTTGGTGTAGCAGAGTTTGCTCCCTGAAGATTTTCCCAGTGCTGCACTACAGATACCAGTGGGAACTCTCCTGGCATGAGGGAAGGGCCACGACAGGACAGTAGAAAAGCAAAGGCTGTGCCCTAGGCTGGCATAAACTGCTGTGGAAGCTCACAAAAAGAAGTGGGACACCCAGGATTGGAGAGGTCAGGCACAGAGTTAAAGCTCTGATACTTGATAGCAAGTGGAGTTGGCTCAACTTTTCCCACTTTGTCCAATTTTTCCCACTTCTTCTCTCCTATGTGGGCATTTTTGCACACACACACAGGCCCACATAATGGTCCAGAGGGTGAGGAGCAGCATAGGATGGTCAGCACTTCTGGATCTTCAGAGCAGAAGGCTCCTGGGGCTCTGCTGAGTTCACCAGCCCATGGTCAGGAGATCCCATGTATGAACCCTTTGATGTCAAGTGATATGTCACTAACAAGGGGTGTGCATTGCATATGCTCATGCCACAAAAAACCAATAGGAATGGTTTTCATCCTCAGATCCGTGTGTGCTTTCTGCTCCTTTCATTTTCAATTTGCACTCTTGTTTTTAAAAGTCCACTGGGGCTTGCTCCATCTCAGCATTTGGTTTCTTTCTTTGTCCTCCTACTGCAATCTGTTACCTCTTGTTACCTACCATTATGCCTTTCTTTACTCCTTTATGTGGTTTTGCATGGTTGTTACTGCCTCTAGGAACAAGCTGCCTGCCTCTGAGGGCATATCTTATTTATTTATTTTTTTTTAAAAATCCTCATTTGAAAACACATGTTTTTCCTGTATTTATGATGCAAAATTGTTCTGTCCTTCTCTGCTATGGGCCATGAAGAATGCCTGCTTTAATTTACCCTACATGCTGTGCTGTTCATTCTTCTTGTCTGTAATTTATGCCACATACTGTGCACTCCCTTGTATTATACAACATGAAGTTGCCAGATGGGTGAGTGCAACACATGCTTTACAATGAAGGCTTTTAGGCAACTGCTTAATCCAAAGCTGCAGAAGAAGCCAACTTGAAAAAAAGAAAGAGCATTTGAAAATATACCCAAACAGGTCAGTAGTGATTATGTGGGGCTAACACTCTGAGAACACTTGCTAATTAGTATATCATGTTTTTAACTTCTCCTTGACATTTATATTTTCCTGCTTGGTTTTCATGCTGTGTGATGGCAGAAGATGGAGCCAACAGCAGAGCATTAATGGGAAAGAAGGATATTTGGTCCTAAAACAGGAGCAGGCACTTTTCAGAATGAATTGGTGCACAGCACCTGGAGACCTGTCTGGCAGTGGCCAGTGGGTCAGCATGGCAGCACACTTTGCCAGGCCATGGGGGATTCTGTAGAAGATGCTCAGCATATGGAGGGGATGCTGTTCTTGATGTCTTGTATTCCTTTCCGGGAAAAGGCCATGTTATATCTCCTTAGGGTTTATTTTATGCACTGTAGGCTGAATAAAAGGAGCTCCAGCTGCCAGGCACCACTGCTGTACACCCTGCATGGTTCCTGGGGCATAAACTGCTATGGACAGTGCTTACCTCACATCTTCCTTCCTCCTGTCCCATCACCAGAAGAGCTACATCCAGCTGCTGATCTGCAGAATATCTCTGCTGCTGCTGCCCTGGACCACTGTACTGGGTTTGTGTGGCCAGGGTTTGGTAGTGGGGAGGGGCTACAGAGGTGGTTTCTGTGAGAAGATGCTGCAAACTTCTCCCATGCCCAGCAGAGCCAATCCCTGACAGCTCCAGGATGGACCCACTGCTGGCCAGGGCTGGGCCAGTTAGAAAAGGTGGTAACACCTCTGGGATAACAAATTTAGGAAGGAAAAAAAGTTATAGTGCAGATGTAATTGCAGCCAGAGAAGAGCAGGGTGAGAACGTGTGAGAGGAAGAGCCCTGCAGACACCAAGGGCAGGGCACAGGGAAGGGCAGGAGCTGCTCCAGGGGCTGGAGCTGGGATTCCCTGCAGCCCTGGTGAGACCCTGGTGGGGCAGCTGTGGCCCTGGCGGCCAGCAGGACACAGGGATGCAGAGATCACCTCAGCCCAGCAGGACACAGGGATGCAGAGATCACCTCAGCCCAGCAGGACACAGGGATGCAGAGATCACCTCAGCCCAGGCAGGAGACCCAAAATGGGGCACGGGGAAGGCCCATGAAGGGAGGAGCCCACCCTGGAGCAGGTTTCCTGGCAGGACTTGTGACCCTGTGGGGGACCCACACTGGAGCAGCCTGTGCCTGAGGGACTGACCCTATGGAAAATTGACCAACATTGCAGCAATTTGTAGAGAACTGTTTCCCATGGGATCAACACACAATGGAGAAATTCATGGAGAACAGTCTCCCCTGGGAAGGATCCCATGCTGGAGCAGTGGCAGAAATAATGTGTGATAAACTGACTGTAAACCCCATTCCACATCTCCCTGTCCTACTGGAGGGGAGAAGGTAGAGCTGGGAAGGAGGGAGGGGTGGGGGCAAAGTATTTTCAAAGTCTTATTTTACTTCTCATTATTCTGCTCTGATTTTGTCAGTAATAAATTCAACTAATTTCTCTAATTTGAGTCTGTTTTTCCCACGATGGTATTTGGTGAATGATCTCTCCCTGTCCATAACTCATCAACCTTCATTGTATTTTCTCTCCCCTGTCCAGCTGCAGAGGGGGGTGACAGAGTGGCTTTGGTGGGTGCCTGGCATCCAGCCAGGGTCAACTTTCCACAACCAGGCTTGGGTGCATCCCTGCAGTGCTTGAGGACTGGTTTGTGCCTGGAGAAAGCTGGTGTGGCCGTGGAGGGCCAGTCCTACCACCCACCAAGGGATTACATGAGCACTTATGCAACCCTTGGTGGGGGAAGCAGGGATATCCTGGGTGACGTCTGGGCTCTGTGGCACTGACAGAAACTCTGCAAGGGCTGGCTGTGGAACAAGGCTTTCTCCCCACACCCTGATGTGCTCAGAGAGGCTGTGGTTGCTGACACCAGCAAGAAGCAAGGTGGCTTGCTCAGCCAGCACTCCAGCAAAAGGAAAGGCTGGAAGTAACCATGCATTTCAGGTGGGCTATTGGAAACCAGGCTGGGATTGCTAAACAGATGGCGTAACACTGAGCTTCAGCACCACCACTCCCTGCAATGAGTGTTTCCAAAGAAAAACGTGAGGATGGGGAGAAAAATATGTTAGGGTGTGACAGAATCCTACTGTGTTATGGAAGGGCCAGTGGGAGGAAGGGAGATGTGGAATGAATTTATCTACATTTAAAGTGAAGGCACAGCATGTCTGTGCCAGCCAGCACTGAAGGCAGCAATGAGGATGTACCAGCATGGGCTTTTAACACACTGTTCACCATCAGAATGCAAGTTCTCATCATTCTGCTCTGGTGGCAGCTTGTGCTGTGGCCTGTGTGCCTCATCCTGGTGTCCTTGCAGCTCTGGGTAGGGAGCTTGAGC
>NW_005054563.1:149388-151845 GCF_000277835.1 Geospiza fortis | reverse complement strand
CATGGAGCAAGGGCAAAAAGCTGCCAGGAGGAGCTGGGCTCTCTAAGTCTAGGCAAAAAATTGTTCTGTGAGCTCACAGCTAAGAAGTGAAAGTGCCAGGACCTTCAGGATTTGGCTTCTGCTTTATTTATCCACTTACCAAGGCTGAAGCTGATAAATGCACCTATTGCATACCCAGAACTAGACTCTATTTTTCAAATGGTTCCTCTAGTGCAGCCTTAATTGCTTTAACTATGAAATTGGCACCAGAAAGATGTGGGATGAAAAAAAATCATATTGTTCACGCTAAGAGAGCAAATGTAGCATTACAGGGCAAGGTCTGTGCTGTGAACAACTTCTATGCTCTCCTACACAGAGTGACACATCATCAGGCACACATCTTCTAAGGACACATCTCTTGAGGACACTGAGTTGCTTAGAGGTATTCCAAGACCATTTCATTATCATTTACATTCAAATGTTTAATTGTAAGTCACAAAGAAACATAGGTATTTGGTATTTCAAGTTTTCTTCTCAATTTAAAAAAAAATTCTTCACCTCTCTGGAAGATGATGGATCATGGTTTTACTCCAGAGTACTAAAGAAACCAAAAACATGAAGAGTTTGTCTCTGATACAATGAATTTCCTATTGACAATAAACTGGCAGTGCAATGTAACTGATAAGTGCATTTCACACTTAGTTTAACATGCCTTAAAACAATCAGGTTAAAGGACCAAAAGTAAGCACGGATATCTAAAATAGCTGCTGATATTTCCCTTTACTTTCTGTAAAGCTTGACTTTCTAATAATCAACCCATTTCTCCCATGCATTTTCATGTGCTTCAGTGAGTTGGACACAATCCAGGCATTGACTGACTGCTTTGCAGCACTTGCTAAGTTTCTATTTCTTCTAGAGGAAAAAGAAACTCAAGAAAGAGAAACTTTGTGTGATAGTGCCTGAAAAAGGTATTACATCACGGGGCCTGAAAATAACCAATATCAGCCTGTTTGTCATGGGTTTGTTTCCCCTTTCTGTTTGACTGCCATTAATGGGCCATGTCAGTACAGCCAGAACAGGAGCTTCCTCTCTGAGGTTATGTATCCATGTGTCTGCACATATATTTAGCTTCTATTCAGGGCTTAGTCTTTATCTGCCCACAACTTTCTGTTGCAATTCTGTTGTGTTATTTGGGAATCGGATGCCACCAGACTGATTTGTTGTTATTGAACCTCTGATTCTCATCTCACAGCACAAGGCTTCAAGAGCAAGAAATCAGATCAGTGTTTGCCAAGTCCCCAAATCATTTTCTGGGCTTCTCTAAACACTTTACTGCCTCTCACAGTCAAAAATTCTGCACAGTGTCAGATGCTCCTGAATTGGCATTTCGCAGGGTGAAGCATGCTGGAAGACCTCAGACACTCCAGAGCAGAGAGAACAAAACCTCTTCTTTGGAGCTCCTGGCTACCTTCACCAGCCCTGCTCTGACATCTCATGCAGTGTTTTGCTTCTCTGTTGTGATGGCCTGAGGACAGTGTGTGTTTCCTCCAAACTTTTCATTCATTTGGTTTGGGTGTTTGCACTGTCATCAAGAAGGACTGAGGTTGATATGTTCATTTTCATATCACTAGGACATGGTTTTCAAGAGACAAATCTGTCATATGGTGGGAGAGGGAAGGACACACACTGCCATATTCAAGATGAAAAACTTGTGTTAATGTGACTAAGAATTAGTCACATACCTGGGACAGGGTTCTGTATTAGACTTAAAAATCATGTGAAGGGAACATCCATAGTTTTGGCAGGGGTGGGTATTCAGTGCATTTTTCAGGGATGAAACTCAGAAGAACAAAGAAGGTCAGTTTAACCTTGTGGTTGTGGTTATGAATGAGCAAGGAAGTTTAAATTACACTGAAGGACAGCTCCTTTAGTCACAGGAGCCCACAGTGCACTCTAGATCCTTCACAAGTAAATATAAGCACTTTGTGTTTTTACAGCAATAAGCAAAATGCTAAGACACAATGATTAGATTGTTCTTATTTAGCTTTGCTGATGGTGAAGTTCCTTATTGGCTGCTGAAGATTACAGCTATGGAGCAGGCTATAAACAGAACAGCCAGGCATTTTTCACAAGTGTAACACAGTGGGCTTTTAGCAGAGCTCTCTCCTGCTTCCTCATCATTTTAAACGACAAGCTCCAAGCACAAGAGAAAAAGCTAATTACATTTGTGTTTAATCCATCCAACCGCTCATTTGAAATAGGATGGATTGTTTCACATGTCTGGCTGAATTCAGCAAAAGAAAGTGGGTTCCTTCATAAGTCCCTGATACATCACGCACAGGATTGCTTGGACATTGATCTCTGCAATTTTTCCTGTGAACTTTTCTATTTCAGACGTGTGAACTCTAATGGCTGAGATTCCTTGCTGCACTGCTCCTGGTTCACCCTGGGATCAGCTACACTTCTGATGATTCCTGC